>NW_019730587.1:618400-618558 GCF_002891405.2 Cryptotermes secundus | reverse complement strand
CACAATACACATCGCGTAAGATACACCCGACCACAAGCCCACACAACCCCGTGCTGACGCCTCCCCCCATTGGGACGATTCACCAAGAAGGAGCCTGAATATTTTACTTGAACGTTTTTATTAATTTTTAACTTTAAATTTTAACGTTGACGATTCGG
>NW_019730587.1:591971-618318 GCF_002891405.2 Cryptotermes secundus | reverse complement strand
CAGCCGATATATGTAATAGTTTCCACAAATAACTACATACTGTGGATGTGGAGCTGTGCCAGTGTTTTCATGATTTGTTGTAAGTGCCTCTGAAGATGGTTCCTTGGAACCGAAACATGTAAGGCAGATGAGATAAATAAGTAACCAAAATATATATTGTTGCACTTGACGGAAAATCTATTGACAGTTGGTGTATTTTTTTTATATTTTAATATTTTCATAATATATTCAACACTTTGTAAATCTCGATATATGGTGTATCTTTTTATATCTTATCTTTTATCTTATTTTGTATCTTCTATTTTAACTGTAACACTTAACAATTTGAAGCAAATTTTATCTGTTAGTATATAATATGACACATTGCACTGATATGGATCCATATTGGTAGTTCAGTAACTGTACTTCATATTCCTATATATAACTGCCTTATGATGCTATTGTACGAGTATGAATAGGAAGTCAGATTGTAAGACATTAAAAGCAAGTATATTTGTTGTGTTAACAGTTAACCTAATGCCTGTATATATTTGGGGCACACAACAGGATGTAGCCAATGAAGAATGGTAGAGTGCCAAAATTAATTAAACGGTTATAGTTCTTTACAGTTGCATTTTACAAGAGTCCAGTAGATCCAGTTACCAATACAGACCATTTGTATGCAGCCACTGAACACGTAAAAATATTTTTTGGAATGCTGTCAGAAGTCTGCTTGTCACCATTTTGTGCATGTATATACATAACATTAACTCTTGAAGTGAACAATGACCATTAGCATCATTTTGTTGCTGTGTCACACTCAATGACTTTGTGGATGTTTAATGCAGTGAAACCTCCAACAACATTGCATCTCCATGCTTGTTATGTACTCTTGGACTTTGAATATACAGTTGAAATAACTTCGTAATTTCACAATTACCAGTGTGATTTATATTCCAAAAGGGAATGAAGGTTTTGCTGTTATCCTGTGTCACCAGACAGAACCAATATGCAATACCTTATTTAGGACAAAAGCTATGAGCACCGTCTGAATTACCCTAAAGCTGACATATAGAACAGTTTCATACCTAATGTTTTGTATGTTCTGATGCACAAAGTGTGTAGATGACATAATATATTGTCACGTGTATATGTGTGACTATAGACAGGGTTTTGGATTATTAGATTTATTGAACACTTACAGGTTGTACTACAAACAGCTATAACACTATCTCTGATTCCACACTACAGTTCACTGTTAGGCACACTAGTATCCCCAGTCTCTTACATTCTACACACTCTATTTCCTGGCTACAGAGTTTAACACAGGAACTATAACAGTCTCACTACAGCACATGTAAAGTCTTCTATTCGCAGCCCAACTGGCAACTGAGCACCATTTTATTACCACTTTGTATGGGCCAAAGAGAAAACATCATTCCCAACAGTTCTCTGTTGTTGCTCGAGTATCTGTTGCTGCAGAAACTTGTTTAACAAGCAGTTGCCTATCACTGGACGTCTTCACTGTTTTGGCCTTCGGGCATCATGTCACAATATCATTTTATTTGTATTCCATGTAAAAGAGCCTGAACACACTTTATATATGAAATGAGGGATAGAGTGCATATGCTATTAATGTTATCCATTTAAAACAGTATGAAAAGTCCAAATAAAATGTCTTTTTTCAAACACAGAAACATACACATTGTTATCTAAGTCACAAGAGTTGAATTCATATGACACTTTATAATGATTTATTGATGTAAGACTTTTCAGTAATATATTCTTGTGTGTATCTATTTGCACAGTGGACCGAGTGATCATGTATTTGTTAACTTTGTTGACCATGGTGCACCAGGGCTCCTTGCATTTCCTCGTGATGAACTTTATGCTGACGATCTTGAAAGGGCTTTGAGGAAAATGGCAGTTAAGAGACAGTTTGCACGGGTAAGTAAGATTGAAACCATTATTGCTTAAAGCTTTTCGTTTCTTTGTTATATAAATACTTCAAAACTTGCATATTTTTACTTTTAATTCAAAATTTGATAGGGGAGATAGGATTTAATTCTTTCCCTGTATGGTCGCTAAATTCAATTGTATAAGAGAGAGTCTGAGGTTGCCGTGTGTTAGGCCGAGTGGTGTGTTGTATATTTTCTACTGTTGCACAGACACAAGCCACCACACATATTGTCTCTCAGTACATTGTTTTCTACCTTGTTCTGTTCCAGAACTCTCATATCGTCAATGTGAGCTTACCAACTCTTGAAGTGAGAGTGTAACGTCTTGCAAAGTGAAGATCTTAGCTGTAAAGAGAACCGTTCCTCTGTGTAATTTGTATACATACCCTGAGTAATGATGTTACGTGAAACTGACATTGCTTTATCTTCAAATACTTTGTGTGATGTGTGTACTTATTTGGCATATTCTTAAATTAAAAATCATGCCTGAAGCATCTTTATGTTGACTGTCAAACAGTTGCATTGGCCCAGAATCTCATGATACTGTAAATTGGTGAAGTACACCTTTGTTTCATAACTTTGTTGGTACACTGGGTAACCTCATGGCAACTTGTGGCTTCTGACCTTGAAACGTAATGCTGTTTTGCTTTTTTGCGTGTTACTGTGATAGCGCAGTAGTGTGAATGAACATGCTAAAAGCTTAAAACTGATTAAACTAAACTCCATGGTTTTAGTCTGCAAGTGACCACTGCTTATCGGCGAAGTTAGTGCCAACTTTAGCAGAAAGAGGGTGTCTCATGGTCTGCGCAACGAATTTCCGAGACCAATAATTTAGGTTTTCTAGACCGCAGCTGCTGTTTCCTTGATATAGCTCCATAACGTTGACACTTATCCTTTAAACTGTGTTGTCCCATTCAATATGGTCACCTTGGGACTTTATGCACTGACCACAGTGATTATCCCATTTTTCAAAACATTTCTTGGAGTCAGTTGTTTGAAACTCATCATGTGCATCCCATGATTTTGCTTGAAGCATGGGGATATCATTAAGTCTCTTTTCCTCTAATACAGTCTTGAGTTTTATGCAAAGAAGGAAGGTACACAGCGCAAGATCTGGTGCATAGGGAGGGTGTGAAATCACAGTCACATTGTTGTGGTGGGGAAACTAATTCCCTGAATCCTACTTTTCAGGTCCATTTTCTCACACATTTTCCCACAGACATTGTAAGATATCAGTGTAGTAATTTTGGTTTCCAGTTTGCCCTTGTGGAACAGATTTGTAATGCACAACTCCTTGAATGTCAGGGGTAAAAACAACATGCTCATAACACTTGAGTGTTTTGTGGGCATGGAGATGACTGTTAGATGGTTTCTGGCTCATACACATAAACCCATGCCTAATCACATGTGATAGTCTTCAAAAGGAATGTTGTGTATCTCTCACGCCTCCCTTGATGGCTCTGGTGCATGGTGACATGATGCTCCAGCTTCTCACTCAGCAGATGGGGCAGGAATTTGGTGGCAGTCCAATGCCTGTTCAGATTGTCTTTCAAAATGGTCTGTACTGATCGAAATTAAATTCCCAAAACGTGACTTCAAGTATAGCGATGCTTCTGTTTTTGTGAACAATTCCCTTCACTTGATCCATCAGTCCGCATTTTTATCTGTTTTGCTTGTTGATGGATATATTGACCATTTGGAATCTTCAGCAGAGGTCGTACGATTTTTGAACATGGAAAACCACTCCAAAACTTGTGTTCTTCCCATTGTCTGCTCTCCAAAACATACTTTCAACATTTTGAAGGTTTCCATAGCATTTTTCCTCAATTTAAAATAAAATATGTTGCAGACACACTGTTCTTTCAAGTCATCCATTTTCTGGGTACACAAAAATTGAAACTGGAATAACACATTCTTGTACCTAACAAGACATTACTGAACAATCACACATGCTACATCAGTATTCAGAGCACAAAGTAGCTCAGCAGACTGTACTGTATCTTCACCTAGCAATAGAACTTCATGCTAGTAGCAATTATGTCATCTCATGGTCAGTCCAGGAATTATTTGATCACATCTTGCACTTTAAGATAGTAAAAGTGGCTTCATTTGTAATTTGTAATATTCTCTGTATTCTAACTGTTGTATTCCAATGCCTTTTTCTGTTCAGCTGGTGTTTTATGTGGAGGCCTGTGAATCCGGTTCAATGTTTGACAGCCTCTTGCCAGATGATCTGAACAGTATGTATATTTAAATTTAATGGGATTACACAAGAACTATAGGAATACGTTTATGGCATTTAAAAAATAATTTATGTACGAGGCCTGACAATAAAGTTTGCGAACTCACCACTGTGTGCTTGCCATGGCAGCAGTGGACAGAAACCTCAGTATGGTTTGATGATGTTGGCATATCAGCATTTCACAGCTGTGTTGCTTTTGATTAATAGCAATCTTTTTCTGAGTTCATCTGTTATTATCTGAGTATGTTTTGGTGTGCCATCACGAGAATATCGGAACAAACGTGAAATTTCTTGTTAAACTTGGTGAGAGTGGAAGCAAAATCAGAGAGAATCCATCCGACTGTGGAAGATAAGAGACATAACGGATCACATATCAGAAAGAGTCCAATGTGGAGGTGGTTTCAGATACCTCCACTGTGACCCTGAGAGTCGTAGGAGGCAACAAAAGGGGAAGTCTCATTTTTGAGACAGTAATATATGGTCTTGAGTACCAAGGGACTCGGACCCAAGAAGGACTGTGCTTGCAAGGACCAGCAGCATAGGATGATTGACAGATCTAAAAACTGCTGAGTGAGGGAAAATTAGGTTAACCATTAATTCCAAGAAATGTTTACAGATGAATTTACTTGTGACTTTGTTTAGTTTGCTTTGTTGTGTGCTGTTTGTTTAGTTTGCTTTGTTGTGTGCTGTTTTGTTTTTTTCTTTTCAGTACCAAGGTTCTCTATAATGTTATGAGGAAGTGAGGACACTTGGGAGATATTGTAGTGAATTAATTGTAATTTGTAATGTAGTGAATAATTTTTAGCATGTACTGGGCAAATGTTTGAACATGGGAGACTTTGCATTGTTAGAAATGTTGCCACCAATTTAGTGCTGGGTTGGTGTAGTTGCAGAGCATCTCATGTTATGGGTGCTGTATAACGTAGGGGGTTGGGTGACCCCACCCTGGCAGCCATATTGAATGTCGCCTTACACTGTTTTGGAAGCTCAAGGCCTATCTCTATGGGGGTTTTTTGTTTAGTGTTCTCTGATGTAATTTTAGTGATAAGGGGATAAACAGTTCCTAATAATATGCAAGGCTGCTACCATCACTGTTGTAGTGGATACATGCACTGCTAGTGGTCTGGAGGCAATAGAGGAATGTGCCAACATAGCAGCAGACAAATACGCCATGTGTACAAATCTGCTTTTAATTCTCCACCATTGCAACAGTAAAGCATGCAGTTAAAGTATTCTGGCAATAAAAGGAATGACTTCATTGTTATGTATAGATCAGAGTACCTTATATTACATACAAAACTGTTTCTGAACAATGAATAGAGTTTGACCATAACTTGTGTTCAGCTTATCAGTGTACAGCACTTACCTTGGAACAAAACAGTGACTATAATTTCCATGTTGCAGAAGCATTCATTCAGCAATACAGCGATAAATTACTATATCCCCTGATCGCTGTCACTGCTGTATGACTCATCTACTGCCTCTCTGTCTGAAATGTCCCAACATCTGCAAGCTGCCTACAAGAGCTTTGGCTATCATGTGATGTAACTGTGGCTTGAAATGATGCCTTCTGAGCTAGGATTTCTGTGTAAACTCTCCCATGTTTATACATTTGCTCAGTAAAAGCTAAAAATTATTCACTACTTTACAAATTAAAATCCATTCGCTACACTAGATTCTGTTTTCAACACACATTAGGAATGATAACTGCCATACCAG
The DNA here is from genome assembly GCF_002891405.2 of Cryptotermes secundus. Lineage (NCBI taxonomy): Eukaryota > Metazoa > Arthropoda > Insecta > Blattodea > Kalotermitidae > Cryptotermes > Cryptotermes secundus. Next base: position 612,420 of record NW_019730587.1, on the reverse strand, counting down.
AAATCTGTGTTCAACACAAAGGACTTTTCTTCTGTATGGTTGCCTGCTCACGTTGCACCCTGTAAGATATTTTAGACAGTAACATACACACGTGCACACATGGAAGGTTAACATAGAGAACTGTGTACTTTTATTAAGGTTAGTAATTGTAGCAGTAGGTATATTCCAAAAGTTCATAAGATTGAAATAACTCAAATTAAGAGACTGATAGAGAATTGAATTTGTTCTGTAGGAAGATATGTGATGTACTGACAGAAGGGCTCTCCCTAGCAATGACCAGAAGTTATGCATGCCTATGTCAGTTTTCCACCATTTTATTTGTGTAATATTCATGATTAGGTTCACTGAAATTTTCTCTGAGAGACAGTGGATTTGAAAATTAAGTAAGATAATCTTAACTGAATGGATGTAATGGTGTCATTACTGACATGAGGCAGTTGAACTTGCATATCAAGGCACTTTTCCACTGTGTGTTTTTCTTTTTTGCAGTCTTTGTAGTAACTGCTGCTGATCCACATGAATCCTCTTATGCATGTTACTATGACAGCCAGAGACAGACTTTCCTCGGTGATGTTTTCAGTGTAATGTGGATGCAGGACTCTGAGAAGGTATAGCCATTTTATGCATCCTGTTTGACATGGTGAAACTTTGTTAGTATGATTTTTAAAGTGCCATGAAAGAATTGTGTTATGAGTAATATGCATATATTGTATGAACTAGTGACTTTCATAGCAAATATTAATTATTTTTAAAAGTAGATACTGAAATAATGTATCTTCATACTAAACAGATTAGAATTAATGACACTGGAATGTGTTAAAGATAAAAGTTTGTATATTCCATAAGCTGCATAATGCAAACTTTTGAGATTGTACCTGGAAGGATCATTTATGTTGTTAAACATTTAAGTGTTCTTGCACTGTGAGAAAATTACCGTCATCAGGGTTTGTGACACCATGTAGTCTGGTAGATCCTTACCAGTGTTTTCCAGAGGAACATGCTACAACCATCTTCAGGGTCTTCTTACCTGAAGGTGGAGACAGCACATTCCTCTGAAATGTCAGTAAATTCCAGAGGAATATAATCTTCATAGTTAAATGCTGTGAGGATATCATATCTCTGTGAAATTAAGGATACACTGGATAGATATGTGTTACACATGAATGACAGTAGGATACCTGTAGAAACACCAAAAATAATTGTTATGAATGAATGGTCACTGCAGGGAAACAGACAACAAGATAAAGAGAGTCAGTGATTGGGAAGTAAGGAAAGAATGAGTGGAGATAGAAAAGGAATTCTTATAGAAGAATAGAGAAGACTTTAGAAGAATTTCATAGTAATACCCACCCGGTGGAAATGCTGATGATGGCTATGGCAACACATTTATTTATATTTAATGAAACACTTCAATCATTTGTCCAAATGTGTTCGTTTGCATTTCTGACACAAGTACTGCATCATGATAGCACAACATTTTATTATTAATTTTTTACTGATTTGAGGTTTTGGCATTATTTTCTGAGCCTTACCTCTAATACAAGGTTGTCTGAAACATTTTTTGATGTGGTATTCATATAATTTTGTCCTCATGTAAAGTGATAGCTCATGTTTATAAGTGGTCTGACAGTAAAATTTGCAGACTCATCGCGGTGAAAGTGCTACATACCTCATTGCTGAATATCACAATGTTTGCCTTCAAAATACTCCCCTTGAGAAGCTACAAAATGATGCCAGCGCCTAGTCCACCCTTCAAAACAATTGTGGAACTGGTTTTGAGGAATGGCCTTCAGAGCTACCATCTTATTACTCCTGATGTAATCAGTTTCATCAAAATGCCTTCGTTTCAATATTTCCTTTATCTTCGGGAACAGAAAACTGTAATTGGGGGCTAGATCCGGTGAACAGTGAGGCTGTTCCAGCACAGTTACTTGTTTACTAGCTAAGAACTGCCTCACAGACACTGTTCTTCAGTGAGCTCTTTGGGATGATTTTTGCACACACCTTCCTCATGTCAAGATCTTCAGTCAAGATTTACCTAACTGTTTCTCTGTCAATGTTTGCTTGCTCTGCTGTGCTCCTGACAGTCAGCCGACGATTTTCACATGCAATTTGATGAACGTTTGCAGTGTTCTCTTCAGTTATGCTTGTTGCAGACTGTCTTGATTTCTCTTCATCAGTGACACTTTCTTTCCCCTCAGAAGAAACATGTCATCCACTTGTAAACTGCTGTTTCCTTCATAATATTCCTGTAACCTGGCAATACCCTCTCTCTGATTTTGCTTCCACTCTTGCCAAGTTTAACAAGAAATTTAATGTTTGTTCTGATATTCTCCCAATGGCACACCCAAACACACTCAGACAATAATAGGCGCCACTCAGAAAGAAGGGAGCATGCGGTAGCATAGTTGGTTGAGGCAGTATGCTACCAACCAGAAGGTCGCGGATTCAAATCCCGATTAGGTCATTGGATTTTTTCAATTGACCTAATCTTTCCAGCCTCACTATGGCTCTAGGGTTGACTCAGCCTCTAACAGAAATGAGTACCAGGAATATTCTCTAGGGTAAAGGGCAACTGGCATGTGAGGCTGACAACCTTACTGCCATCTGTGAGCCAATTGTCTAGAAAATGTGGGAACCTCAACATCTCACAACCCTATGGGCCTCCACGGCTTGTTGCAGGGATACCTTTACTTTTTTTTTTTACTCAGAAGAAGACTGCCATAGGTCAACAACAGCACAGCTGTGAAATGCTGGTATGCCAACATCGCCAGACCATACTGAGGTTTCTCTGCTCACTGCTGCCACAGCAAGCACACGGTGGCAAGTTCCCAAACTTTATTATCAGACTTGCAAAATCCATTATTCTGGTAATGCTGTCTGATGTAATTTCCATTCACACCTCTCTTGGCCCAAGCCCCCAAAGGCATCCATATAAATTGTCATTCACAGGCATAGCCCTCAAATGTTTGTGTTTTCTTCCTGTTCATTTGTCATATTTAGGTTGTAAACTGTAATGCCAGTATTCTTTTCACGTATGGGTTAGCTCAGTTTCCTTATTTATATCTCATACCAAGAAATAGTGTGAAATAACATTTCTCTTAAGTTACAGGCTAAGGCTTAAATTCTTGGAGAATACATCTATTCCAAGGCATTTAGTTGAAATTGTTCTATATAAATTATTCACACAGTACAGTTCCCATTTACTTACTGCTACTTCATTTTTGCTCTGATTTGTATTAACTAGTATAATTTTATTTAATAGGAAGATCTACTCCAAGAATCTTTGCATCATCAATACGAGATCGTACGAACGGAAACCAACACAAGTCATGTGGAAGAATATGGGGATTTGGATGTTGGATCAATGCATGTCTCTGAGTTCCTGGGTTATCAAATCAGCCACAAACCGAAGTCATTCAAAACCAAGCTGCCACCTGTTAATGTGAGTAATAGTGCTTTAAAAGTCAAAGGATTTTAATAGGAGTGGTTATTAAATAATTGAACTGCATGGGAAGTGCTGAAGCTAATTCCACCATCCACAAACAAAATGCATGGTTGTTGATCTTGAATCTTCCCCTAGTCACCTGCCGACACACATTTCACCATGTTCATTTAATACACATAGCTCTATATGAAGTGTTTTTGCTGTGCATCAGAATATGCTAGCTATAAAAGTTGAATGGTATGGTAACATGAAATTGTAAGGAAACTTAAGAAAACCATCACCAAAACATATCAGCTTTTACATGAAGTGTATGGAGGAGATAACGTATTGAGGGCACATGTTTTTAAATGGCCTAAACAATTTTTAGAGGGAAGGGAAGAAGTGGAAGATGAATAACCTGGTCTTGCAGTGACAGTGAAATTTGATAAGAACATGAAGAAAAAACAACTTAGGACTCCTGTCTGAGCATTAGAATGTTAGCAGAAGAATTTGATATGATTGTTTGAGTATGGTAGTGCTTTGAAATCCGCATACTCTCCAAGATCAGAGAAAGCAATAAAATCAAAATCCAAAATCAGAGCAGTGCTGATCATCATCTTTTTATGCCAAAGGAGTTGTTATGGCTGAGAGTGTCTCACCTGGTCAAACCATGAATTAGAAGTGATGCATTGAATGTGTGTTGAAATGCAAGGAAGAGACAGGAGTTCTGAAAGAATGGTTTGATCCTTCAGTAGGACAACATCCTAGCACACATTATGCTCTTGGGTATGGCAGTTTCTGGCCAGAAAGAAACTTGTGCTTGATCATACCACTTAGTCATGAGATCTCATTCTTTGTGACTTTTTGCCATCTTCTAAGTTAAAAGTGAAAAGTCAGTGAAAAGGAACATATTTTCAGTCTGTTGAGAAAGTCCAGAATAAAATGTCAGCAGCTGAAAAAGCTGTTATGGAATGATTTTCTAAGATGCTTTAAGGCATGTCATAAACACATGCAGTGATGTGTAGGAACCCAGGGGAACTACTATGAAGGAGATAAGTTCTAAAGTACTTAAACTTTCAGTAAGATGTTTCTTATGATCTCAATCTATTTAGTAGGCACACCTAGTAATATCAAATTTTTTAATAACCTCATTGTTGTGATATTTATTCTTCAATTCAGATTTTCCCTAACTTTGATCTGAACCTGGCATTCTAAATTGCTTTTCCCTGCCATGTTGTATGGTAGTTGTATTTCACACCTTGGAGTTCGTATAATATTTTCATACCATACTGGAACATGTAAAAATTTGTTTACTCTGTGATAAGGCCACTTCTGGATCAGAGACGAACCCCAAACTGTAGAGACAGGGTATGTAATGTTTGTCATTATTTGGAGTAGTTACTGTGTCACTCTTAATGGCCACTTATGGTGTTGATATCGGTTCGTTGTCCGTTTGTTATTTCACCATAATACCAGTGCTCAGTCGCTGCACTCTCATCTTGTTCAGACTCTGTCTGTCTCCACTCAACTATTATCTCGTCATCTACACTCAACTGAACTGTTAAGTGACTTACTATTCGAACTGACTTGTTACCAGTCTGCAATTACTAACTCATGACTAACAGGACCTACTGCTTCATATCTGTTTCTGCACACATTAGCGCCCATTGTTTATCTTCCGTCAAAATTGCAACACTTTTGACATTCTGCACTTCAACACTACATGTTTCGGCCTCAAACAGTCATCTTCGGGTGTTTTTATATTACAGACATTTTACTAAAACTGTGTTATGTAATGTTGAAGTGTAGAATGTAAGAAGTGTTGCAGTTTTGACAGAAGATAAACATGGATGCTAATTTGAACAATTGTAACAGGATGCTGCACACATGTTTGTGCTTTGCTGCTGCTTCACTGCTTTGTGGCTACTGTTATGTACAGTCAACACATTGAGAATTTTCTTGTGCCTGCTGAGGCTCCCATGGCCTTCCAGCCTCTGGAATGATCTAAAAGGTGCAGATATTGACATTTTGATCAAATGAAAAGTACACACAGGCCAGGTGATGCTCCTCTCAGCTGCCTTGACAGTACTCCCTCCTCAAAGGGTCATTGTGTCCACATCAGTCATCTCTGTATCCTGTAGACTACATTGATTCAGATGTTCACCTCATAATGTCCTTCACAGGATTGATGCAGCAACAGCTGCCTTCCTCTAGTTCAGATTGTACACTACAGTCAGACTTGGTCTCCTTCTTGGAATCCACCAGAGTTGGCTAGGTGGGTGTAGCAGACCTTCATCCTGTTGCTGGCTGCCTTCAGATATTGACAAGCCTAATGGTGGATGTCACAGCCCTTTCATGAGGTCTGTCATGTCTGTTGTGGGATGTTCCTCGTTGGGAGGATGAGAAGAATACGTTGCAGGTCTGGCATAGCTCCCTTCTGAACACCATGCTTTCTCTGTGTGGGCCAGCAGGAAGAGGAATAGGCTCTCATCCCAGTCTGTATGATGTGACAAAATGACCTTCCTGAGGTGGTTCTTCACATCTTCATCTGTCCATCCCACATGTCATCTGATTGTGTGTGCAGAGGGGTGCTGTGCATCTTTGAAAATTTTTAGGCTCCATGAGAACTCTTGTAGGATTTATGACTCAAAGTTCTGGCCTTGGTCACTATGTAGTTCCCTTGAGACCCTTAAGTGGCAGTAGAAGTTGATCAACAGCATGTCAGCTGTAATCAATGCCTGCTGGTTGGAGATGATGTAGACCTCTGGCTTCCTGTAGTAGTCCCTGGCAATGAAGGGGTATTAATTTCCTATCATGCTGCATAAAGGGCCTGTGACGCTGATTGCAGTTGGTGCCCTGATGTTATAATTTTTCATCCCTCCCCCGGCTGCAGGTATTTCAGGCCTCTGTTTGCTGCGCAGATGTGGCATTGTTGGCACCACCTCTCAATGTCACTCCGTATGTGTGACCAGGATTTCTAACCATGTCCAGAATCCAGGCTGGATGGGCCCCAGAGCCTGTCTGGACATTGGTGAAGAGAAGAATCTTGCCTATGCCAGGATGTGAACCCAGGCCAACCAACCCATAGCCTGTTGCTATACTGACTGAGCTGTCTTGACTCATGTCAGTTGTCATGAGGTGCAGTGTTTCATCTGTTCAACCATAGGCATTTAGACTGTTGTTACTCCTCTTGGTTAACACCTTGAGTGTGCAATGAGAATGAGGGTGATGACACCAGCCCCTCCTCCTCCTCAGGTCCTAGTTGGCTGCCTCTCAGGCATTCCTTCTGTTCTCTTTTCTGTTGACAGTCTCTTCTAAGACGAGTGACTTCCACACACTGCCAGCATATGGGTCATCCAGTCACAGGGGACTGTGGGAGCTTCAGCTCCTGCCTTCACGGCTAGCTTCAAGGCATGTTTGAGGTCTGTGTTGAGCAACCTTACATGATGAGGTGCCTTTTCATTTTCTAGTCCTTTGCTTCATTAGTGAATGCAGGGGCTGCTTCCCTCTGGATGAAGTTTTCTGGTGGCTTGACAATGGCCTGGTGGGCCAAATACTTGTTAGCTGGTGCACATTTCTGTAGAGACTCACCACTCACCTGGGTCCTGGCTTTGTTTTGAAACCAGTAGGCCACCACTAATTGGTTGTCTTGCTAATGGCTCTTCAGAGTGCTGTGTCTTCATATGTCACTCCAAGGCATGTGTGTCTTGGTTCTGCAGAATTTCAAGGGCATGCGTGACATTATCATGGGCTACGTAACTGTTGTGATCTACCACATCCTCAAATGCGCGATGAAATGTTGTTCATGTTGTATATCAGTCATAGTTAGTGCCTCCACCACGACAGTCCTGGTTTCAGCATTCCAGCTGCTTCCATGTCTTCTTTTGTTCATTCCCCATGACATGCTGATAATGTGCTGCCTAGTCAGGGGTGTGAATACCTCAATGGATAGCAACAAATTAGTATGAGCAGTGGTGAGAAAGCCTAAGAAACTAAAAAAAAAAAAAAGAAATGCTCCATTGCTACTGCATCACAGATCTCACATGAATGCACCTGGGGCAAACCCAAGACTCCACAGTGAAAAGGCAACTGCTAACCATATGAGCTGTGGCACTGCACAAATATTAGTTGTAATAATGTATTCACAATCAAAAGGATTAATTTTTAAATATTTAGTCCTTCCCAGTGTTGTAGAATGTAGTGTAATTAAATGTCCCCAGCAATCCCTAAAGGCATTTAACTGGTATAATGGCATCAGTATACTGTGAGTTCAAATGATAATGCAGGGGTTTTGCCAATGGTTCATTAATGCCTTACTTTATTGTGGTTCTGTATAGTTAGATTGTGGCTTGGAAGAAACGAGTGTGTCTTTGAAGTCATGTGTTACCTTGTTTAGAATGCATTCCCCATGTTGTTACACAGAACTAAGTATAATCGAGAGCATGATGGGATGGTTTTGCTAGAAACTGAATGGAAAAATGAAATAAAAATCTTTTGCTTATGTGCACCTTCTAGTAGTCATAGCATACCTAAGTTGTCTTTGCTGTACACCTTTTTGTTCTTGTAATAAATATCATGTGCTAAAGAACTGTAGTTTGTGTTCACCGTTTTGTAGGATGCAGTACCAAGCCACCATGTTCCAATTGCTATTTTACAACATAAGTTGGAAGCAGCAGTTGATCCAAAGGAGAAGCAAGAAATTAAATTCCAGTTGCATCGGACACTGAAAGTAAGTATTGTCATGTGTATTGACTAGACACTGGGTTTCGACTGGTAACTGGATTTACTGAACAATTAGAGCTCATAACTACAAGTAGCTGTAACAATTTCACTTACCCACACACTTACCAAACCACTGCAGCACATGCTAAGACCCACTGTGTTGTCTTCACTGGTCATTGCTTAGTTGCTGTCTTCACTTTGCAGTACTATATTACAGCTGCTAACCATGGAGATTCTTCATTTACAGCTCCCAAACTGCACTCGCCAACTACCGACTCAGACTTCAGTTGCTGCTGGTCTTCGCCAGCACAGTTATTCATGGCTTCAACCTCTTTGAAATCCATGACCAAAATTCTCATTGGTCCATGTTATATATATAGGACAGACCTAATAGAAAACCAGTGTCTCCTTCAAGATATGTAGGGTTTCTCCTTATGCTGTCTGCAGGATGTACATCTAACTTGGCACTCTTGGGCAGCCCTGCAGTTGTATCAGGTTTGGAGAAGGTTACTGTTACCCTGGTGTCAATTGTCGGGTGTGGGCTGTCCCTATACAGCCCTCATGTTCAGAGCTTTCTTTGCCCCTCCCAGCAAACACTTTGAATGTTAAGCGAAAGGGTAGGAGTGATGCACCAGCAGTTGGCTCGTCCCCTCAGCTCATGCTGATCTCCTGACTGTTGATCACTCTTCATCCAGTGTCTGAGGACAATCCTCAGGTGACTAGTGCCCTGATGTTGCCAGTCCCCACTTCACTTGTCTTAAGTTTACTCTCCTCCCATGGGCATTACTGTTGTCACTTCTTGTAGCCTTGCAAGTGGTCTGACTGGCTTTCAGCTTAAGAGCTTGTCTTAGGGCATTGTCTAGTGTCCTGTCACTACCCAGAAGGAGTTGCTGTTTACCGCCCAGTCTTTCACCACGTTGATGAACGCACAGGAGTCAATCTGTGCATTCTGGGTGTAATACTTGGGTAATTCAACAAGGGCCTGGCAAGGGAACAGCTCATTGGCAGTGGCAGATTCTTTCAGTGTCTTGCTGCTCAGCTGGGTCCTGGCTTTCAGTTGGTAGCAGTATGCCAAAGCCAATTGGTGGTTCCCATAGTGACCGGGAGTGCCTTAACCCCTGCAGGACAGGGAGTATGTGTGTGGATTTCTCCCTTTCTGCCCAGTTGGTGCACTCTGCCACAGCCTGAAGGACATGGACCCATAGATCCTGGCAGCTTTATCTTACCCACAGTGGTCACTGTTTCCCCACATCCTGCTTGAGCTTTGACATCCACCGGTTGCATTGTGACCTCCCCATGGTATCTTCTCCTTGTCTCCTCTTCCTGCTTCCTCAGCACCCCATAGCAGCAGACAGACTAATTCCATTGAGATGATTCATATGCCAGTTTTCCCTTGTCAGTAATATATATTGAGCTATATGAGTTGTGACATTATATGCAAAGCAGATTTTAATATTGGTGCTTATTTTTTTAACAGTATCGTCACCATATGGAAAGTATTGTGTCAGATATCCTGATGCTAGCCACTGGTAGGGATGAAGACAAGGTTCAAGAACTGAAAGTAAATGGATACAAATTGAGCCCAAAGCAGTTCAGTTGCTACAAGAAATTGGTTTCCTCTTTCTCTGAGAAATGCTTCAAACTTTCAGATGTAAGTTTTGAGAGATGAAACTTCTTATGTGCCCAAAGAATGTAATTCATCTTGCAGTATTAGTATTTTTGTTAATATTGGTTTCGTGAATAGACTAGTTTGTGTGGAATGTGATTAGGAAGATGCTCTAGGAATTATCTGACTAGCTGCAAGGACTTACCCTTGCCGGAGTTAAGTTAGTAGTCTCCGTTTTGTTTGAACACGTCACACTCAGAGTGTAATCTTATATGAACATATCTTTATATCTTTGGTGTCCCATATAGTAATTGCAAGCACTTTAGATTCCTGAAGGAATGCAATTGGAAATCATGTTGTTATCCATGGAATCTACATTCATTTATTTTTATTGTGCATACCATAATACTTTTTTTTAAAGTATCAAGTTTTATTCATATGGCCATTGTTTTTTAATACCAATTGAATATGAAGACAGTTTTTATGTACTTATATACATGAATATACAGACCAAGCAATCAGACTGTGAAAAACATACACTGCTATAATATGAACCTTTCTTTTGTTGCCCATATAGCAGTTGCAAACATATCTCTTTAGGAAAAGCAGTTGGAAGTCATTTTATTGAATATAGTGGTGGGGTGCCCATGAATCTGTGGATTCATTTATTTTTATCATGCTTACAGTAACTGATAAAAACTCTTAATTTATATCTGTTTTTAATGCCCAGTGTATATGAATAAAGAATTATATGATTGCACATTAACATATCCTCCGGCAATTTCACAGTTCACGTTGCTGCTATTAGAGAACAGTACATATACTGTATCAAATTTCTGCTACTGGAGGGCAGCACAGATACTAAAATAATCATGATAATATCTTGAATACATATAAATTTGTGTAGTGGATTAGACACGTATTATAGCTGAGTTTTAATATAAGTAGGAAAAAGCTTGCTATTAAAGAGTCCCTTAGCAAGTTATTGTGCAGCTGCAAGCTGTCTAGACAGTGACAACAAAGAGTGTTTGCAATAGGATCAGGGAATATTTTGAAAGTGTAATAGGAAAAGCAGTAAATATTAAACCTAACCTAGTGGCTAAGGCACATCGCAACTATGCGTATGGCTCAGTGCGGTTTGGAAGCCTATGCAAAAGGAACAGTAGTAAAGAGGTAGAGAAAAAGCAACAATAAAAAAACAGAAAATGACAGATGAAAGGACAGCAGACAAAAATCCTATTGGTATCGGCATGGAGATTGCTGAAGATGAGAAGAATTTAGAGTGGAGCGTCATCGACAGGAGGAGTAACAGAAAGGGAAAGAGGGCCTCACCTAACAGGAGAAGAACTTCCCCACTGATGCCAAATTAAGAAACAACCAAATATAAGGGGCAGTCAAATGAAAATTGGTCACCACGCATAACCCACACAGTGCGCAAGTTGGTAACACTGGAATTTACTTACGGTATGAACATCTGGTGGGAACTTGGGAAAGCACAGTGACAATGCGCCCTTGCGCACTAGTCGTTTTTTTATTGTGCTGGAAATAAGGTCAGCGCTACATATGTTTGTCCAACGTCAGTAATGAAGGCAGGTAAAGAAGAACAGCGAAGTCTATTGCACTTTTTGACTTCTGAAGGAGGAGGATGAGAAATTCATCATCGCATGTCTGTTGTTTACGGCGAACACAGCATGTCCCATTCGCGTGTGCTGGCATGGCATAAGAGATTCTGAGAGGGACGTGTGTCACTGCAAGATGATGCTCACCCAGGACAGCCTCATCGTGTCATCACTTCTGATGTTATTGCTGCGTTGGATGGTCATATCCGGGCAAACCAACGGATCACTGTGGAAGAAATTAGTCTTTTGGTGGGAATAAGTTACAATTCCATACACGCCATTGTGACAAAACACCTGTGTGCAGTGGGTTCCACATTAACTCGCCATAAACAATACATGTTAAGTTGATGAAGCCTGACAACCCAAACCATAAACAGAAAAAATGTGAAAAATTTGATTTTTTTAATTTAATGGCACATTCTAAAATTGAATATGTCAGTCAGGCAGTATTCAAGATTCATATGGGTGTTCATGATCATTCAGAGAGAGAGAGGGAGAGAGAAGTGATTCAGAGCATACATCTGAACAGCTTCTCCCCTCTTTACCCTACTGAATTTCCAGGAGGGGGATAACTGCCACTGTCTCTGACTCACCTGTGTTCCAAATGCCCCACCCCCATAGATTTGGTTGTCAAAGCTAGCAAGTGATTCAGAGGAAGGCGCTTCCTCAGTGCTAAGTATTTAACAAAAATAAGAACAACAAAACAAAAAAACTCCATGATTTTAGTCTTCCACGCCCCTCCTATAGCCCTGATCTGGCACCCCCCGACTACCATCTTTTTGGATTTGTGAAGGATCAGCTGCGTGGACAAAGTTTTGAGACAAGGGAGGCAATTCAAAAAGCAGTGCGTCAGTGTCTTCGGATGGCTGGAACGGAATTTTACAGGAAGGGAATTTTCAAACTCCCAGAACGCTGGTAGAAATGTGTACAAAGAAGTGGTGATTATGTGGAAAAATAAAGAAAGGTCTGTAGATTGAGGTGGTGTATTTGGTTTGTCAATAATAAAGCATGTTACTTTACAAAAAATTGTTGCTCATGAATTTCAGTACGACCCTTGTAATAGTGTGGATATACCCTTTCACTGGGAAAGGTTGACACTGTAATACTTGCTGCAACATTCCCGTTTATTTCTGCCATCCTCAGGTTTTGGTGTAACTAAATGAGCCTAGTTTATGTTGAGTTTCCACTGAAGTGACAGACCAACTAATGTTACAACAAACACTGCCCTGCTGAGGCTAATTGTATGTATTGATGCTAATATGTATGTCATGCACTGTGAGTGCGGAGTGGTATGTACGTGTATAGTAATAAATGGACTCATACCCTATAATTTAATCACTTTACTTTTTCATACTCCTCCATTGTATGTAATATTGAATGTAACAAGTGTTGTTTGATTTTATACAGAATCCTCATGCTTTTAGACAGCTGTACATACTAGCGAATGTATGTGGCCATGAGAAAGTAAGCATGAAGTCTATGATGAATGCCATCACTAAGGTCTGCTCAAGACAACCTCGGCTGCGTGGCATTATTTAAGATGTTAGCAGTTTACTGACATGACAGCAGTGTTTCAGCAGATACGTATTCTTGGTATTTATATATTTGTGTGAGTATTTTCAACAGATATTTTACTTCACAATTTTGAATCCCAGTTGTCATCAATATACTGCTTTAGTTAGAAGTTATTTACTCTTATCATAGTTTTAGTAGATATACTTTAATATTAATGTTATTCAAATGTAGTACCTCTGTTAAGTTAGGTAAAATTGCCATGTAAGCACAGCTCCATGTATTCTTAACCTCAGCCAGAGATGGAGGTGGGTTGTCAGCTTCACGCTTTGGGTCATTTTACCCCTGGCTGATCAGGCTGTACAGCCAGTCAGGATGGAGTAGTTCAGAAATCATGCTGGTTTGAATCAAATCCCAGTCATCCAGCCCATCTCCACTCACTATACTGACTTAGCTGTTTCAGGCTCAAAAGTTAACATATGAGGTGTGGTCAGAAAGTTCCAGAAATATGACTGTAAATAATATTTCTTTGCTTAGAGCATTGTGTAGCAATGTAACTCTCCCATTGCATTTTCTGCTTTTGGAAGAGCTATTTGATGTTTGTGGTATCGCCTTTAAGCCATTCATCACTTTAGTGATGATGTCTGCTTTCTGAAATCTTCCTTTAAGGGTAAGTTTGAATTTAGGGAATAGGAAAAGTCAGGAGAGAGTGGTCAGATGATTAGAGGGATTGTGGAAGAACAGATTGAATGTTTTGCCAAGAATTGCCTAATTAACAGTGCTGCATGAGCAGGCACTTTGTCATGATGGAGGAACCAGCTTCCCACAGTCCACATTTTGGGTCACTTTCTTTGTACCACATCCTGCAGATGTCTTGGAATCACCAGATAAAAATCTTGATTAGCTGTCTGACCTTTAGAAGCAAATTCATAAAGCATAATGTCATGATGATTGAGAAAAGGCAGTACTGCTTTCACTCATGTGCACATCTATTGTGTTTTGTAGGGGCAAGGCAAAGCAGGACTCTTCAAGTGTGAGGATTGTTCTTTGGTTTCAACGTCATAACTGTAAACCCATGTCTAATCACCAGTAATTACATTTCTCAAAAGATTTTCATCATTTGCTCTTTGGAGGAGTCTTGGCACAAAATTTGTTGAGACCTGATGCATTCCTAAATCTTCTGTTAGAATTATGTGGCACAAACCAGTGAATATTCCAAACTCCTGTGCAACTTATGGGACAGTCAGTCGATTTCCATGGATGTTTTTCAGCTTGGCAGTCATACGTAGATTTGAATCTTGAAGTTGAAGGTTGGCCAGACCGCTCATCCTCATCCATTCACGTTCTTCCATTTTTAAAACACTTGAACAGTTCTTAGGTTGTTTGATGCAAGACATCACCATAAGTTTCATGCAACATGTTTTCATTTTCTGCAGCTGTTTATCTACTTTGAAACAGAACACAAATTCCTTGTTCTTTGCTAATGCAATACTGAACACGCAAGAAAACAACAGGGTCAATCACAAAACCAGTAATAAAAAGTAAATGGAACGTCTGATATACTTGGAACAAAATGGCTTGTGTAATGTAACATGGATGGCCATAATGTTGCTAGGTAATGGACTGGTAAACACCACACAACCGAATACACACAATGCAATAATGGAAGATGTGTCTCAGTGGAGGAATGTTAATGCATGTTGCTAGGCAACAGTGCACCAATGAAGATGCTTGCTAGGAATCACATGATTTGTTTTCTGTGTCATCTTCCTTATGCAACAGTAGAACTGAGTTTTCTATGTGTGGTCCATGTGGAGGCTATATCACACCGGCTGTTCAGTTCAGTTCTCGGTAGGAAACCTCTGAAGACTTAATGTGAGAATTGAAGACATTGAGTGTTATAATTACAGTAATCATGAAAGTGTTAACAATTATTTGTAGTTACAACTAGTGAAGTTCCAATAAACCGATTCTCCAATCCAAACCTGCATCGCAGTCACTGAAACACATGGCAGTAAGTAACAGGTTGCAAGGTCACTCAGACAACAGGAAACATGACTGATGCACTGCTGCTCCATGCCCTCACTTCGGGAACTTTTGAACAGACCTCGTGTAACTTAATTTAACAAATGAAGGTTAATAATGGTTAAGATTAGTCACAGAAGAAGTGGACGATGAATCTGGTCTGTAGGATCAGAATGGTTAGCAAGTGTTGTGCACATTTTATTTCTTGGACCATTACCAAGGAGGAATCTTTCTGTTGTTCCCTGTTCAGGAGATATGCAGTTGGTTCCAGTTGCTTCTGACAGCTTGCTAATTTTGTTTGAAGGGGGGACAGTAATTGTTTAATGGGTGAACTTGTGAAATGTATTCAAGTCAGAATAATAACAGTGTTGTTTAATTGAATTTTCCAGAATATCTGCTATTTCTTCTCACCGGTTTTCTTGGCTGCTGAATCTGAAATGAAGATTGGACAGGCTATCACAATTGATGATGATGCTTGAATGAATGTTACTTTTATAGATAATTTAATATTCTTGACTTGATTTTGTTAGAAATGATTCTGCTGAAAGTTCAGTTTTTCATGCATGTCATCATTAATGTCTGTACATATCTTTTAATAGTGTATGGCCTACATTAACCTACTTCTGTGGCATCAGCATGCGACCGTAACACATTCTTACTTTAAGTCAGTACATAATAGTACACAAATTTGTAGCCTTAAGATTGCTGTCTTCTGGGATGTGATGTTGTGTAGTGTGGAAGATTTTTACTGATGTTTTGGAGGAATCTTCAGGGTAGAAGAGTAAGTGTGGATACAGGCAGAGAACAGATGAGATATGAGCCCTGTTAACCAAGAGGAATAAAGGGAAGATGAAAGAATCAGAGGGCCTTGAGAAGGGTGTTCTGTAAGAATAGAGATGTGGGAAAAATGATGGCTCAGCTGGTAGGAGGAGGTGAGGAGAGATGAAATAAAGGGTGTTATGGGTGGGAGAAAGACAAACACTAAACAAGTGTTGAGAGCAGAGTAAGGGGATAAAAATAAGCAGAAGATGAAGCAGACACTTAGAAAGGCAATGTCCATGTCTTGAGAAGGGCAGTGTGTGCCGGTTCCAGTGGCCTTGTTTGAGAACCTCAACATGAAAGGTAACATGCTTCCAGAATGTTAGCATGTATCTCCTGGACTACACGAAGCCACATCCCAGGAGACAGTGCAATTTCTCTGTCCATTTTTACTACACGTATGTTAAAGAACTGACTTAAAATATTTGCGCTGTTGGCAGAGGGTACTGAACCCCTTCCTGCAATAATACCTGTCTCACATATGACATTTATTATGGAACTGAATGTTGTAACCACATAGCTATCTGCTGTGTGATATATATATGTGTATATATATATATATATCAAGTGCAGTTAGTAGTTGTATGGAAATAGAAGTACCCACTGTCATTGACAGAACCAAAGTGACATAAGAATCAATATTTAGAGCTAATCTTTTGCAGATAGCTATGTGACAGTATAAATTAGCTTTCTGTTTCTACTTATCACTTTAAAAAGAAGTTTGTTTATACAGAAATGCAGTTTAATACATCAAAATATATTACACATAACGCTTTTCAGGGGCTGTAAGTACTCTGACATGTACAGGGTCATCAAAAAAGAACACTGGGATTATAAAACACTATTATTCAAAAACTGTTAAACATATCAAAATGATTCAAGTTTTAAAATGTGGCGAAGGAACATAAGTTTTGGATATGCTCAGTTGATGGTGGGTAGCAAGTGACATTGAGATGCTTTTTGTCTGTTGACAACTTGTGCACAAGGCTGGCTGTCACATTTCTCGAGCCCTGCTAGTTTTACCTCTCAGTGCAAGTAAGTGTTAGGAGAGATGTGAACCATGCAACAAAAGGCTGTGTGTGGTTTATGGTATGCAGAATTGGTATCGGTTGTGTAATAGTGGTAAGTGGCAAAGGTTACATCCAGGAGAAAAAGCACCAGATGATAAGGCTCTGAATCATTGCTTGAAACAGTTCAAAGAAACAGGAGGTGTTGCAAAACAGAAATCTTCAGTTCAGCCAGGAATATCACTCCACATTCTCTTCCAATGTTCCTGGTCGACCTGAAGATTTCTGTTTTACATCACTTCCTGTTTCTGTGAACTGTTTTAACCGATGATTCAGAGCCTTATCATCTGGTGCCTTTTCTCCTGGAGTGAGCGAGAGTGAATGTAAACTTTGCCACTTATGTTGCACTGTTATAACTGATTTCAATTCTGCATACCATAAAACGAACTGAGCCTTCTGCTGCATGGTTCACATCTTGCCTGACACTTGCACTGGGAGGTAAAACTAGCAGGTCTTGCACACAAATTGTATAGATTGGTCAACTGACAAAAGCATCTCGACATCGCTTGCTACCCACCATCAACTGAGCATATCCAAAACTTACGTTCTGTCACCGCATTTTAAAACTTGATTTCAATATGTTCAACAGTTTTAGAATGATAGGTCTTTTTACTTTTACCTAGGTTTTATAATACTGTAATTCTTTTTCGATGACCCCATGTTTGGTCCCTCTGAATTGCTTATGTAAAAGTTATGGTTATCTTCTTCCTGCTACCTGAGAAAGATTTGTTCCCCTGAAATTATGGTGTGCAGAGAAAGACCCATTGTGGCTGAATGTGAGAAATGCAAATGTATACATTTTTGTAAAAGCTGGAAAAGGAGTGGGCATTACTTAAGGGCCCCATAGACACTGCAGCTTGCAATGATATATGTATCAGCTCTTATATCAATATATATGGGATATCTTTAGGAGTTCATTATTTTAAGGGGGGTAGATATTGACTTGTCATATATTTGACATCTGTAATGATGTAGATGTTAACAGAACTGATCTAGATGTGGAGAAGCCCATTAATTACTTTATGTACACAAGTGTAATGTCAGGTTATATTAATTATCTTGATTTGAACTTCAGAGTTTTGGCTGACTGCAGTTCAGGTATCATCTTGAAAGATATTTTCTATTATGTGACATGTACTTAACAGCTTAATGTGATAAGTTAACTTCACACTGTTCTACAATTTAGTGAATTATAATGCAAGACAGACTTTAAAAAACTGTAATATCAAGTGACATTGTCCTTTTTTCACCAGTATACTGTGTGACATTGATACTGTTATTTTCAAAGAAAAATTTTGAACATCTTATATCAGTGAATGTTCCAAAGTCAGAAGAACCATTGAGTGGTATGTAGTTTTCCCAAGGCTGTCTTTCATTTTTTGCCTTTTTCTTGGTGATAATGCTCAGAGGGAAGTTCATGAAATTAAGCACTGATTTAAAAGAAGGCACAGGCCTGAAGTAGTTTGCTGCTGGAACTGTGTGATTGTTGTCTTAGTGTATGTAAAAGTTGCTTGTACATTTTGGCTAGTAGGCAACTACACATTCCTAGAATCGATATACATCAGGATTCTCTTCCAGCGGTTGCATGCGAAACAGGAAAGAAATCTGGCATCACTCTTGATACTGGACCTAACTTTGGAATTTGGTCCAAAATATCAAACCAGTTGTTTGTGAATCCCATGTAGACTTTTTATGGATTCATATTTAATGCCAGTTGTTGTGAAAATAATTTAAGTCTTTGAAGTTCTTTTAAAGAGTGCAATTCAAAATGCGTCCTAAATAAATAATTATAGTTTTCTTAATCTGAAATTGAGTCAGCTGTGTAGGAAGAACACTGAAATTTTTGCAGTGCTGTATTTTGATCAGACAGTTTGCACCTTTGTTGTTGTGCTCTAGAGTAGAATACATTGTTATTTCTGATAACTCATTCATTTTGTGAAGAGGAAAGTCTAATTCTTACCTAATCTGTATGAATTATTGTAGTAAAACTTATCTTAAAGTGAATCTAGAAGTATCACGGCAGTCTCACTCTTGAAAACATTCTTTGCATTTCATTTGAAATTTTGTTGTTTGGACCAAGAGATTAGTTTTAAGGGGCTATATATTGTTTTATTTTGTTTTCATTTTTACGTTTCAAGAACTATGTTGAAAAGTAATATTTATAACAATGTCCTCTAATTCATTTGAGATTTAAATGTGTATCTATTTTACCTATAATGAAGAAGTAAAAGCATTCTCACATAACTATGATATTCCTCTGTACATGTAACTAACTCCATGGAGCTGAGCCCTTCTTGAGAAGCCACCAGTTTTGCAGCTTCTTGAGAATTTCCCAACATTTTATTGAAATCTGAAGATTCAGTACTGTATTCACAACAGCCCTCCACTTGTCCCTCTCCTCAGCCAGATCAGTACATTCTATACCACTTCAGACTGTCTCTCTAAGATCCATTTTAATATTATTGAGCCACCTACATCTTGGTCTTCGGAGTGGTCTCTTTCCTTCTGGCTTTCCCACCAAAATTGTGTATGCATTTGTGATTTCACCCATGCATGCTGCATATCCCACCCACCACATTCTCCTTTATTTGATCATTCTGAATATGCTTGAAGAAGAGTACAAGTTATGAAGCTCATCATTATGCAGTTTCTTCCAACCTCCTGTCACCTCATCCCTGTTCGGTCCAAATATCGTCTTCAGCACCCTGTTCTCAAACACCCTCAGTCTGTGTTCCTCCCTTAATGTCAGAGACCCATACAGAGCTACAGCAAGTTATAGTTCTGAATATTCTAATTCTTACATTTTTAGACAGCATATGTGTAGACAAAATGTTCTGGACTGAATGGTAGTAACCATTGCCCAGATTCAATTGCCTTTTAATTTCCTCCTGAATCAAACCTTTATTTGTTACTACAATAGACGAGTGACCTCCGTAGTCTAAAGGTAACGTTCCCACCTCATGACTCATACTACGCGGGTTCAAATACCCAGCGGAGGTCGTCGAATTTTTAAGGGCGGAAAAATTCAGGGAACAATTGCCCAATAAGGTAAATCAGAGCAACAGTGACTTACTTTAGAGACCCATATAAAGTTTGTTTTTCATAACCAGTTGCATTTATAGCAATGTCAGTCAATGCTGATATCAATGATATAAATAGTTCTCATGTTGAGTGAAAATTATTTATCAGTTATTACTTTCAATTTATTTTTTACAGCAAATTTTACAATGAATTTTAATGTGTCCACAATTTAATGGGCTTTATATTGACGTTGGGAGAAATGGAGCGAAGGGGGTGGAATGTGAACACGATACTTTAATTATTGCTTTTATTGGAGTGATATAGACCATTTGGTACTTTTGCTACTTGTAGCTTATTATACCAATTCTAGATGACTGTGATTGTAGAGCAGTTGGTGGAACGAGGATTGGCAGGGGAAATCGAAGTACCTGGAGAACTGTACAGGTGGGCGGCCATAAGACGCAGTGGAGATTTCTCTGCGGATAGGGACCATACAACAGTGCGTATAAGTTCAAATTAAAATTTCCGTTAGTATAATGAAGCCTGTTAGCCTTCGGTCGAAGGCGAAACGTTTACGCCAAGAGAAAAGGAGTACCACGCGTTGTACAGCATATGTATAAATGAACCTCCC
>NW_019730587.1:586665-587766 GCF_002891405.2 Cryptotermes secundus | reverse complement strand
CCCTATCTCCTAACTTCTTTCCATTTTATTTTTCACAAAAATCCTACTGGTTTTGAACCAGGGACCTTTTGAACACTAAGCTGATGTCTTACCCCTAAGCCACCAGCACCACTGAAATTTATTTTCTTTTATCTTCCTCTTAAGGTACATATTCGACTATAATTCCAGAAAAATCAATTAATTTACTTTCTAAATCACAAAACTATACTTGGTTTCGAACCTTCCAACTCTTGTT
The DNA here is from genome assembly GCF_002891405.2 of Cryptotermes secundus. Taxonomy (NCBI): domain Eukaryota; kingdom Metazoa; phylum Arthropoda; class Insecta; order Blattodea; family Kalotermitidae; genus Cryptotermes; species Cryptotermes secundus. Next base: position 587,531 of record NW_019730587.1, on the reverse strand, counting down.
CACTACGCCGGTGTTTTACCAATAGGCCACCGATGCCACGGAAATTTTTGAGCTTTAATCTTCCTCTTATATTACATTTCGCTATATAATTCCATAAAAATCTCATTACAAAAATAGTTCCGTATTCGAACCACCAACCTTAAATTTACAACGCCGGTGCCTTACCACTAGACCACCAGACCATGTATGCTGTAGCTGCCTGCGATCGTCCTTATATTATACGACTTGGTTTATAGCTGCAGAAAAATCGTATTTATTTATTCACTTTTCAATTTCTATTGAGAAACGACACCGTGGTCTAGAACCCGGTACCTTACCAATTCTACGTCCATGTCTTACCCACGTACCACCAGATCTATACAAATTCGTTACCTTCACCTTTCTCATATAGTACCACTTGCTTCCTACATGCACAAATTTCTTAAGGTTTTTTTCTCACAAAAATATTAATGTCTTCGCACCACGTAACATCTAAAGCATAACCGGTCCGTTACCAAAGCACCACCATTGTTATGACATCTATTCGCCTTCGTCTTCCACATATCCTACCACTTCGTTTTTACCTTTACAAAATTCCTCTTTACGTTTTGCTTCGTTTCAAAGTAATTTTACGACTGACGGTTGGCCAGTCAGTTTCCTTTAATTTAGAGCCCATTCAGACCATCATGACCAGATCTTAGTCTTGAAGTAGCCTCACTGTTTGGCCTTTAATAGGAATCCTTTCTGATAACAAGACGGGTCTATCCATTCTCACTTGTCACAGGCAATTTCTTTCTATATTTCGTCCTTCCTCCTCTAAACTATATGTCACGACCTCTACAACTATACATATACAGGATGGTTCACTACTTTAGGGCATAACTGCA
>NW_019730587.1:579572-585797 GCF_002891405.2 Cryptotermes secundus | reverse complement strand
GCACCAAACATAAATATAAATACAGGGTTATTAAAAAAGAATGAACCGATTTCATGACGCATTGCTTGAGTTCTCAAGCATCGTCATGGAATGAGTCAGTGACCATTTGAAAGAAGAGTTATCTAAGTTGTGAATGGCTGCACAGGGGCGCTGAAGTCGCGTCGTTCTTCCGGCAACGTTCAGTTGTTCGCTTACCCTCGGAATGGCGAGTCCTCGGCAAAAGGCGTTCTGGTTTCGCGAGTTCGCGAAAACAAATTCGGTTGTCACGGTGCAGCGTGCTTTTCGAAGGCGATTCGGCATTAATCCGCCCTGTCCTAAGAACATTCGACGGTGGTTTCGACACTTTCAAGAGAGTGGGTGTCTGTGTAAAGGAAAAAGTCCAGGACGACCAAGAGTCTCGGAGGAACAAGTGGCGAGAATCCGTGCTGCGTTTCAGAGGAGCCCGCGGAAGGCAGCAAATCGAGCTAGCCGTGAGCTTGCGATCCCTCAATCCACTGTCTGGCGTGTGCTAACAGTACGTCTACAGTTGAAACCATACAGACTGCAGCTCGTTCAGGCACTTACCAATGACGACAAAAGGAAGCGGATGGAATTTTGCGATTCGATGCTGGAGATGATGGAAGACGAAACCTTCATTTCACGTTTAATTTTTAGTGATGAAGCGACTTTTCACTTGAGCGACACAGCCAATCGTCACAATGTGCGTATTTGGGGAACAGAGCACCCACATGAAACAGGTGAGCACGGAAGAGATTCCCCTAAGTGAACGTCTTCTGTGCTGTGTCTCAGGACAAGGTTTATGGTTCCATTTTCTTTCAAGGAAACACCGTTACAGGACAAACCTATCTCGATATGCTCCAAAACTTGCTCTTCACTTCACTGCAAGCAGATTCGCATGACTTCATTTTTCAACAAGATGGAGCGCCGCCCCATTGGCACCTGATGGTCCGAGCTTCTTTAAATGAAAAAGTGCCCCAGCGATGGATTGGTTGGAAGGGGGCCCAAGACCTTGCCCTTTGTGCTTGGCCTGCGAGATCCCCAGACCTTACGGCGTGTGATTTCTTCTTGTGGGGATATGTAAAGGATCGCGTTTATGTTCCACCGCTAGCCATTAACCTCGATGACCTTGAACATCGAATGACAACAGCGATTAACTCGGTGCATCGTGATATGCTGATATGCGCCTGGGAGGAATTCTCTTATCGCACTGATGTTGCCCGTGCTGCAGGTGGTGGCCACATTGAATACTTCCAAGACAGGAGATAAAAGTTGATTGTGAGTAGAATACTTGTGACTTGGCTGGAGTTTTGTATTACTTTCCTTTAATAAAATATTGCGTAATAAAATCGGTTAATTCTTTTTGAATAATCCTGTATATAATGTTAATACCACTGAATTTCATCTACAGAGCATCACCATTATTTAGATACTGCAAGAAAATTTCAATAAGAAGCAACTGTTTATATATATTCTGACATCAGTGATTTACAGAAGACCATTTCTGATTGATAATCATTGAGAAGTTATAAGTATCTTTTGTCATTAAATTTGTTAGTGTGCATTAGAAAAATGTGCTGTATTCTTCGGGAAACATCTTCTATGCAGGATTCTTTATAAAATGATTTCTAGCAATACCTGTGTAGCTGGTGCTCTGAGTTCTTGAAGGAAGTTGCTAAAAGAAATTTGTAACATGTACTTAGAAACTTCAGGGTATATATGTCTTGATGCATAAAACTTAATTCCAGGCAGGAATTAGCCAAATACCTTCCACTGTCAATTCCACTAGGATGAACTTAAGTGTTTTTAAAATATTATTAACCAGACAGTTAAATTCTTTCATTATAGATACAGTAAAACTTGGTTATAGCAACATCGGTTTCTGCGACACCTTGTCTATTGCGTCAAATATTCAATGGTACGAACTAATTCCTCATAAAGCAACTGTTTTTATACCTTGCTTAGTACGACATGCACAAATGCATCAACCTCGTATGTAACGTCATTTTCATTCCTGAATTTCTCTGATATCGTGGGAAAGTTCGATGTGTCTGCCCACCCTCACTTTCTCTACTTGCTGACGTGACTGTCCTGGCAGAATACGACCGCGGGCTGCAAGAGGAGTGTGGGTTTTATGCGAAAACAAGGGTGTGGGGTGGGACTGCGTGAATAGTGCAAGAGGACCCGGCAGGTTGTTAACTGCATTCCTTTCCTAGAATCTCGTCTAACAGGACCTCACATTGTCTACTTACCCTATAGTGTTCCTGCCTAAACCCAGAGAAGTGCAGTAGCGAAAACATGGCAATGAAAAGGAAAGTTTTAAGCATTGAAGAGAAAGTTAAAGTGATTCGTGAAATATTGTGTGTATTGTCAGCGAAAAGCGCTGTAATATGTCTTTGATATTACACATTTGGGCAATTCCACGTTAATGTTACGTTAGTCTGTACTTAACTACGTATTTCACTAAAAAATGCAACATTTTAACTCGGTTTTTGGTAGATTTTTACGTGACTAACATAAGGCTACTGTGGAAGTGCCCATTTCGGTTACAACGACATTCGTTTATAACGACACTATTTTTAGGTCCCTTTGATGACGTTATAACCAAGTTCTACTGTACTTGAGAATATGATGCTTGTAGATGGAGTTAAGTATGGGTGAGTGGAGCAGCTGCCCAAGACACAGGTAATAAGAGGTCTCGTTTCCTACAGGTAGGAAATAAATGAAAAAGTGGTATATGAAACAAACTGTGAGCTGTATGATTGAACAAAATATGCTTCATATCAATAAGAGTATAAAAAAAAGGAACACCATGGTTTTAGTCCGCAAGTGAACTATACCGACCAAGCGACCACCACTTGTCGGCGAAGTTAGTGCCAACTTTAGCGGATATAGGGTGCCATGTGTTCAGCGCAACGGGTCCCCACAGCCGTTAATTTCAGTTTTCTAGACCGGAGCCGCTGTTTCCTTGAAATAGCTCCTCAATTATCATCAGGAGGCTTAGTGGACCCCGTTCCAGACCCACTACTTCTCAGAAAGAAATCTCGTAGCGCCGGGAATCGAACCCGGAACCTCAGGATCTGTAGCCAGGAATTCTGATCACTACACTACAGAGGCGGTCTAAAAGTGTAAATAGGAACCAAATTTAATCAGTCTAATTTTAAAAAGTGTCCTTGTCTAGGACGTGATGCCATGTAGTCTGGGTGAAGTTCATTTAGGAAGAATGACCTGCCTCAGTCTTCAAGACCAAAGTGTAAGCCAGCTAAAGAATCAGCAAGCAGAGCCACCTCTTACTATCGAGTCCTGAGGATGAAGGCCAGTACATACCTCCAAAATGTCAGGGAACTCTTATTGAATTACAGCCATCATTTCCCAGAACACGGTGTTCTTTACAGCAATCATGAGAACCCCAAGTTGATTTGAGTTTCAATTTGGTTGTTATAAAAGGCTTCTCTAAAAATTAACATTTTATTTTATATCAAAAGTAAAAGAAAAATACAGTGTCATAAATGCTACCATCACAGCTTTGTTTCTAGTATCCTCAAGCTGAAGGATTGTAGTGCCAGAGGCATGAAAATGCATCCTTGTCTGATAGGACTGAATAATGCTGAAATACTTAACTAAGTCAAATTCAGAGTAAGGACTACATTGTGAACAAGTTGAGACAATATTCCTTCCCATTATGCCTTTACAAGCTATGGTGAAGATGGTCTGGGTCCATCTCCAAATAGATGACAGATTAGTACATAACTGTACTTATGCTTATATCTGTATCTGCCTGAGAGAGCTTGTAATGTAAACTACTTTCCTCCAAATACTTCCATAAAATTAACTGCACACATTGAATTGACATGAGAAAAATAATTAGATACCAAAATGTTTAATGCATTGATAGTTTTTATTACATTTTGGAAGTACCAGTATTCAGTAAACGTTATATAACAGATTTCCAAACAAATAATTTTCCTTTAATTTAACCTGTAACCGTTCCACTGCTATGCAACCTATTTAAATGCAATTAATTTTATTAATTAGAAATTTAATTTTCACAATGGGATGCAATGAACAAGTGCAGTGAGACACAGGTCGATTCTTGCATGTAAGAATCAGCGTCTTCCCACACGTGCAGCAGAAAGAGGAAGACACCACATCGCAGGGTTCTTAGAAATTTCACTTGAAAGTGTAACAACACAATCTTTATTCAATGCTTGACAGCTTGTGCATACCATAACTTAAAATAATGGGGGTTTTAATGACCCAAGCCAAGTGTAACATTTGTCAAGATTCTGACGGAAAGTACGTTACAGCTCAGAAACCTAAACTCCTTGCAAGCTTTAAACAGAGTTGAGGAATAGCTAATTAAGAGACACCTATTTTTTTAAATGTGACCAATCACGAAAATTTAAGGGTGTGACAGAGCCGAGACGCTGATGGAACAAGGACTTGATAGTTCGAAGGGAAGTCAGTTGTCAAAGTTAGTCATACACCGGAATTCGTGGAAATCAGACGTAAATGTCGCACACTGGATCTCGAAGAAATCAGATGTAAAAGTTACAAGCCGGAGCTTGTAGAAACAAGACATAAAAGTTACTGATTTTGAAGTTGTACTAACAAGTGTTTAATAATAATAAATCTAAACTGGATATGTGGTTTTGTGGTTTGTGTTCACACTGCTTCTTCAAGTTGTGGCCCGTTCAAGGCTCTGAGATAAGAGAACATGAGCTCTACCGAACCAACAAACCTCACCCCTTTATAAATTAAACAACCCTGAGATAAAATTTAGACCAAGAAAGAAGTACCTACAAGTGCGACCAACGTGTGTGGGCGAGAGAGGATAATAATTGAGTTTAACAAAAGGGGACGGTAAACAAAGTGGCACAAAAGTAGGGGCTATAAAGTGGTTCGGTTATAAACCTGCCAAAATTTCACCCTTCCAGGGTGAAGATGAATGGCTGAACTTGTTCTATGTTTGTGATTCAAAGTACAGACTATGTGTTTTGTAACAGTATGTGTGTTAAGTGGAAAGCTGAGTTATGGCTCATTTATCGACAATTTATAATTGTGTATTAGAATGTTAGAGGAAACAGTCATTGCCTATTTAAGGCACTATCAACAGTTGGATGGAAGGTCTGAGGAAATCCATGAATAAATGTCAGGATAGCTTTCTTCTCAGAGATCCAGACCTGGCTCTCCCAAATCAAATATTGTTAATAACTGACTGTGTCATTTGTTTTACATTGTTAACTGTTACTTGTTGTTTAAAACAATAAAAATATGGTTCTCAATATGTAGAACATTTTATTACCACTTTGTGTTATGGAAAATAAACTTTGAAAAATAGTGTAAGAGGATATGTTATTATTCATACAACTTCATGGAATTGTGTAAGGTGCCTGTTAAAGTTCAGTTTGAGTTACACCAAACTGAGAGTTTGTGAAAACCTAATTACAAGCTACAGTAGATGCTACAAGTTCAACCCTGTCCAGTACACTGTCTATTAGGAGGCAATGATGACTTTGGAGATACAAGTCCAGCTCAAAAACAAAACTGGCAGCAGTGGCAGACATAACTAAATACAGATACTTGTATATGAGAATATCATAATGGGTGACATGCATCTTTTACACACTATTTAGTAAATTAAATGTATTTTTTATTCCAAATCAGACCATTTGATGTTACCTTACAGACAGAAACTTCAGTACTGCTACCAATATATGAAACCTTCTGACTCATATAATGTGTGTTAAACTCCTTGCCTTCCAGACTGTAATCTTGCAGTGACTGATAAAGTAATATCTTTTGCTTATATAGTGACAACAGAGCCTTAGACTTTACTTTTAACATGATGAAATGAGTAGCAGATCAACTGGTAGTTTCTCAAGAACTCAGATCCATGGAGTTATTTAATTAGTTCTAATTAGATCATTTGGCAATTATATATATATATATATATATATGTAAGACTGGAAAATTCTATGACCTGCCCACAGTATCAAGCATAAATTTGTCTCTATTTGTCATGAGATTTCACGTAGTTTGTAAAATGTGTACCTTAAATGTTTTCACATCCAGATTAATTATTATGCACTTATCAGGGTTTACATGATATTTTTATCTTTATCTTATCAGGAATGATGATTTTCTGAGATACTTCCTAAGATTCCATTATTTGAATTGTTTATGAAACCTTCTAGCTACACTTTATAAAGAAACTATTTGTTTTGC
>NW_019730587.1:540638-579531 GCF_002891405.2 Cryptotermes secundus | reverse complement strand
TAAGGCTCTGTTGCCACTATATAGGCAAAGAAATATTCATTTCTCAGTCACTGCAAGGCAAGGAGTTTATTCTTGGGAAAGGCAAGACCACTGGAATGGATATGAGGCAGAACTAATCTCTTATCCACTGAGTTTTGTATCTGGAGTTGAAGTACCCAATAATGGAGCTAATCACTCAACTTGTTCTATAATTACTGTTTAAGCTCTGCAAATATCACATAAATGCCTTTCGATATCCATGTAAGTTTTTATGATAAACTACCTTCCAGCTGGACACTTCATATTGTTCATGTCACAGATTTTTGTAGAATGCAAGTAATATAGTTTCATTTAATATTTTGATAGTTTAATATTTCACAATTTTTTGAAGGCTGAAAACCCTAACCCTTCAGAGGGATGAAACTGAGTTTAAGCCCATAATCATAACAGTATATTATATTAACATAATGTACTGGCTGCCTCTGAACATTGGAACCATTCGGTTATTATGCGCTGCCATGGAGGTATGAATGACGTTTATTTTCATGAGAAAGATGGGGAAGATTGTGCTTCACAATGTGATGCCCAAACTTACCAGTGATGTTCTTTGAAGTTTAATATAATGGGAATAATGAAATGCAAAGCAATTAAAGTCTCCCATACTGAACTTCAAGAATACCGGTGGAAAGGTTTATAATGTAACTGGCAGGGAAAAGTCAAGGATTTCTTATATGGCTGAAAATCTAGCTGCCTGACAGTTTTCATGAAAGTCTCCATTATTAAATTTCATCAAAATGTGCAAAACAGTTAATGCCATACTTTATATTTATAGCCATACAAGCATGTAATATAGGGTGCAATAGAAATAGGCTGGAAGTCTAAGACAAGTTCTGGTGAAGGCCTCAAAGGATGAATTTCTATAAAATATGTGAATGAGTTTGTAGGTTGCATGGAAAAGTCCATTTTTGCAAACTAGGCTTTAATATGACTCAGTATGCCTGAAAATCTGAACGGTCCAGTAACTTTTGATGGACAGTTCCTATATCAAATTATGAAAAAATCTGTCCAGTGGCTTAGACACATGGACAGACATGAACTCCACATATGGAGTTCTCTTTTATTTTTTAAAGAAAGCCTATAACCAATGTTGAATGTGATAAAGCAGCAGCAGTAACGATTTCTGTCTGTCATGTATCAACAGGAAAATTATCATATTAAATCACAACTATTCTCTATCAATATGCTATATGATATTGCTATTTTGCACAAAGTCATTCACTGTTGTTTCAGTTTTAATTATCTCCAGCTTTCACTGTTTGCTGCTCAAATGTGGCACATACCCAAACTGATATGGTTTACTAGCAAAAGACTTCACCATTTTCTGTGCCCAAATGTTCAAACTTGCATTCCTTCTACAGCAATTCATATCTGCCACTGTTGGCCTGTCAAAAAGTTTCTTGAAACCAATAATCATGACCCCTCCATTTGTATTCATTTTTCAGTGATATTAACTGATGGAATCAGAATATTTTAATTCAGTTAACATTTGCTAAGGTGTTGATGTTAGGTGTGTTGTATGAGGGGTATTCAAATGGTTTGGAGGATCAATGGTTGTAGTTGTTGTGACTGTTGCAGTTTCTTGTCCTGTGCTGTCATCTCGCAGTGATCTGAAGAAACCTGAACCACTCTTGCCACCATCTCTCAGAATTTGGAGAAGTCTCTCTTTTTCCAACCAATGATAACGTAGCTTCTTGCCCATGGCTGAAAGTGTTTTTAGTTGCTCCTGAAACCATAAATAAAAATAATGTATTTTACAAAGTATTTTAAATTTGCTTTGTATAATATATTATTTGGGAATGTATGCATATAAACTAAAACTGCAAAGAATGCACAGAAAGAGAATGGTAAAATTATCCTCCTTTCAAATGCAAGTATAGTTTTTCAAGACTTCTGGTCCAAAAGGAGATGGATGAAAAACTGACAATAAAAAATTATTTTATATCATCATAAATTCATGCTACATAGGCACAATATATGCACAGAGCAAGGTGGCTCAGGCAGTAACTCAGTGACTTGCATTCAGGAGCTTTCAAAGTTGTACAAAATTACAAAGACAATAAAACACCCTCTAAAATCAAGAGACAAACATTAGACATATATTGCATAAGTGGAATCTATGAATTGAAGTGCAGCAAATGTCCATTCAAGTACACTGGACAAATGGGACATACATTCAAACAAAAGAAACAGAAAATTAAAAATTCTCACAACATATGCTCAACTCAGTACATACTGACAGTACAATAGACCAAACAATGAAGTATTACACATTGAAACGAAAGGACAAATGTTAAATACTCTGGAACATTCCATATTCACAATCTAAGAAAACAACTGTGGGTTTACCCAATTTATAAACCCTGCACAATAATCTATTCACTCTGTCTTCAGTAGTCTTCACGTATTTATAACGTGGGAGCTATACAAGTCTCTCCCAATACAACTGTACTACAGCACACACAGAGTCTATAAGTCACACAATAAGTCTTCACTCGCTGAGTTCTCAGTTATTGCTCACTATCACAGATCATCACATCAAATCTTCCAACCATCGATTTATATTGTGACATGTTGCGCAAAGCCGAGCCCCCCCCCACACATGCAGTGACGCGGCGGGTGAGTCAGCGCTCCCCTCCCACCCCTCAGCGGTAGCGTAACGCTCGCGTAATAGGCGAGTAATCACCCCGCATCCTGGCAGCTATGCGCGGTGACGTCACGAGCGGAGCCGAAGAGAGCCGAGCGGAGCCGAAGATAGCCGAGCCCCGTAACCTGGCAACTACGCAATGCTAATCAACAGCGGTGACGTCACACTAGCAACAGCGTCCTAGGCTATACGCCACGTCACACTAGCAACAGCGCAAGGCTATATAAGTGGACTCCACAGCCGCTACCAGTTCAGCTGAAACATAGCAGCCTGCGAGTGTGCGATAACTAAGAAGTCAGCGAGCGGAAGACTTATTGTGTGCTTTCCAGACATAGTGATTGCTGTAGTACAGTTATACTCGGAGTGTGTATTTCAGGGAGACTTGTATAGCTCCCGCGTTATCAGTACGTGAAGACAAGTGAAGATTGTGTTAAGAGATTGTGTTGTAGGGTTTGTAAACTGTGGAAACCCGTAACGTTGTGATAATTAAGTGTAGCCCATAGTTGTAGATTGTTCAATAAACCAGTTAACGATCTCTACGGCGTATTCAGTAACGTAAACACGTTACAATATCATTACCCTTTCACAGTGCTTACCATTCTTTCCATATAAACTGAAGAATTTGAAGGCGAGTACGTGTAGTTTTCTCAGCACTTTTGTTATTCTCGGAAGAAAGGGTGTAAGCAACTGTACGTCAGAAACCGTCTGCAGTTGCAGATTCGTAGCGAGTAAAGTGTTACTTCATTTTATCTTTCACTGGGTTCTGTCAAGTTCGGTAAAATGACTTTACAATTGATAAGGTTGAGAAGCTTGTGTTTCTAAGTTTCTAGCATACTTTCCGATACTTTTACTTTGCACTCTATTGCTCCACGACCAAACAGTTTGATGAATTCACCAAAGGCTAACCAATTTACCGAATCTTATACCCCGTGAAAAGCCAAAAACCGCTTTCTACAATATTGTAGAACAAATATATAAAATAAATTATTTCGGTTGCAATGTGCATCATTACCAGTCGCACAAGGTTCTAGATTGTCAAAGAATCATAAAAAGAAGAAAGCAAGGATTACAGGATTAATACGAAGAAGGAATGAATAAGGAGGAAGGATTAACGAAAAAAAACTGAATTCTACAGGATTATTCTCGTGCACCTAATCATTCATTCACTCATCCACAGAATCTGTCACTCATTCATTCATTCTCCGATGCACAGACCCATCTACACAACCATTTCCCCCTTCACGTCCAAACCAACTAACTCATTTGTTTCTTCACACAGACCCACCCATCTGCTCATTCCTTTACGTATAGACTCTTCTACCCATGCAATCACTTCTGCCTCAGGCACTCCCGTCCATATACTCGTACCCTGGCGTACGAGTTCATCTGTCCACTCACACACATAACCATTCACCCTTCCACAACCATCCACTCACTCATTCCCTCATCTACACATTCGCCCATTGACTCGAATTCTTAACATACTCCTATCGCCAGTAATGGTAACTCCAAATGCCCGCTTCGGACCCGAGTTCGATTCAATTCCAGTTCACATTGACACAACTTAGTTCTTCCTTTTAATTTATAATATTATCTTTTGATTTGGTAATATATCTTATAAGCAGGCCTTAAAAAACTAAATACATTTATTCATTTCTTATTTTGCTTTCGAGTTGCAAGTTCAGAAAATTCCTGACAGGACTAAGAAAAGTACAAAGGACCAGGTTGTTGGTGAAGTCCTCTGCTACGTTAGCCATTTTACTGAATGCATTGCTGTCAAGTATTCATTTATGTTCTTCCCTCCATATACGAGTTAATGTTCTAGAATAGTAGGAAAACGGGTAAAATTGTTGTGTGCAGTAATATCAGATGTACTTTCATAATGTACTGTATTAATCTTCTGAGGGTATGAGCTAACAGAGAAACACACAATTCAAATTCCGAATGGACCTACATATATTGGCAGGTAAACATAACGTCCTGAATGAATACACGAAATCGAATATTTCTAGCTTTAGGCAAAATGGTGTATACAAATATCTGTTACAGCAAATGTTATTTTTATAACCTACATCATGTTCTATTTTTCCGAGATTGGAACTCAGTGATGGCTTGGAATTCGCAAGGATAACGGCTACCTTCGCTGGAATCTTTGGTCTTCCGCAGTCCCTAGAGGAGAGTGCTGAAGCAGCTCTTTATCACAGTTGTTAAATTTTAAATTCTTCTTCCATAATACAGCATGATGATAAATTTCCTAAGAGTAAGAGCATTAGAAAGTACACAACGTATAGCAGAAAGCAACACAATGTGACGTAAATTATTATTATTAAAGTAAATATTTTATTTAGTCGTGGCGTGGGATGAGATTGGGTCCCTTGACGCTTCAGCCTCAAATCAAATATGCGTATTACAAATTGCTGATGTTGTAAAGTGTGGCATATGAGGGGCTGGGGTAGTGGGAAAGCGCCTAGAGTTTTATTCGCCTAGGTGATTTTACTAGGGCCCCCCTTGAATACAAGGACGACGACAAAACAGCCTCTACTGAAATCATAACCTGAAAAACACGTGTCACACGCTGTCACAGAGCTTTGTACCTGGACGTACGGAAGCCACAAACAGTGTGATGGTTTGAAAGACACCGTGTTTTGTGTGAGTAGTGTAAGAATATGGTAAGAGGCAACCATTTCCTATACCACCTTCAGGCAGACCCTTACAGATAGGGGCACATAAGATTTCTGCCTAAAACACAGAAACTATAAACGATTCCGAAGGATATGAATACCTGAATTTTGTCGAGGTGCCTGGTGTGAGTCCAAGGCACAGCGGAGCGCTGCTGCTGCTGTTGCTGCCCCGACACTGCCAAGTCTACCAACTGCTCTTCCAGTAGATCCTCTCCTTCCGGGAACTTCTGTTTCTCGGACCGCAACACCAAGAGTTCGTCCATTTTGTCGGGGAGGCGTGTGACGGAAGGTTCGGTTGCGGGCTCATTAAGTTCGTTATGTGTCAGCAGTACAGAGCCGTTGGTTCTGCGCTGATTCTTGTTGAATCCCTTGCTCTTCCCTGGTGGCGCGATCACTGATACTGCAATGTATGCGCTTCTGTGGCGTGCCCTCTGCTGGGCCTCCTTTTGCTGTTGGGCTAGAATCTGTGGACTAGAGGTCACCCTGTGGTATGCAAAGTGTGGCCACTGTTTGCTGCTGGATGCCTCCTTGGTGTGGTGTGCTATGGCTCTGTCTATAGCGGATAGAGGCTTCTGGTGAGAGGGCTGCATATGGGACCATGTATTCGTCGTCAGCTCCCTTTGCTTAAACGCAGACGGATCCAGTGATGGCTTTGACCAAGCATTAATCTTTCCGATTGTTATACTGTTCTGATTTGTAACTTCATCTGTGTATTTAGGCCAACTGTATGTGACAGGACTCTGGATTGAAATACCCGTTTCAAGGGGGAAGTTTGGCCAGTTATCTGAAGTTTCGTCAATGCTGTAACCATCTTTATTCGAAGACATACTCTGGTCCATCGGCAGGTCCGGCAATGTTTTCACGTTACCCGCAAGATTACCATGTTTGAGAGATTCTACTGAGAATCTGGGCCACCCCGTATTTGGACTACTGTACACTTGATCACCAGTATAGTATCTCCTTTCTTCTTTTGGATTCAGACCCGGCCAGCTGCTGATGTTAGTCTGCAGTTCCCTCCAGGTGAACGCCTGATTTCCAGGTATATCCTTACCAAGAGAAGCACCGAAATGAGGCAGCCTGTTCTCAGATACTTCCTTACTAACCGACCGGCTGAAGCCATGTATTCCCGGGAGATCATTCCTGCCCGTCTCTCTGTACACTGATTCGGAAATCGCTGGAATAGTGGCCCAATCGTCTGGCTTCCTTTGAGAATTTGTCATGTCCTGAACTGGATTACTGAGCAAGCCAAGCCATTTATTTTTGTTATGGAGCCAATCCGCTGAATGTTTTGACCAAGCATTTGTGGGGTCTTGATCTAGCCCGTTGTCTTTCAGAGAATCAGGCCAATCGTGCTCTCGAGGAACAACACTCAGTTTTGTAGGAATAGGCAACCTGTTGGTTTCTAAATGGGAAGGAACCTGTTCAGGCTGTGATAAATAAGCGATCGCTGACTCTATACTTGACATATGATCAAGTTTATATTTCTGGACACTCCTAATTGGCCATTCTCTACCTTCGTTTCCTTTGATTTCCTTGTCTGAATTCAGTGCTCTGTTTTGGTTTTTGTCTGAAGTGTTTTCAGATTCTAGATTTTGCATAGATTTTCCCTTTATGTGCGACTTCGAAGGCTCTTTAAGAGTTTCGGTCAAATAACCTTTGACACTAGAAGTTTCTTTAACAGTTTTTCCTTTCTCATTGCCCCTGAACACTACATTAACAGGCAGCAGAACGCCCGCTTTCTGTAGCTCTTCTCTCCTAACTTCCTCTTCACCTTTTACTTCCTGTTTCTGTGCCTTTTCATTATTCGCCTTGAGCTTTCCTTTCTGTTTCTTCTTTTTCTTCTTCTTGTCAGCCTGCTGGTGTTTTCGATGACGTGCCTTTTCCTTGCTCTTGTTGCTGCGTACATTAACAGCACCCCCCACGGCAGCATTAGTTTCCTCTGTTCCGCTGTCTGACTTTCCTAGGGACTTCGTTCCTTGCAGCAACTCTCTTGAAGCGGCTAGATCTTGATCCAGTTGCTCTGAAAACAATAAAAAAGGAAACGTTTTTATTGAATTTGATAACTTTAAGAAGGCGTGCTAAATGAAACAGTGACCTTGAAGGCCTTCACACTACCCATGATTATTCCAAGTTACGAATCAGTACCAGAATTTATATTAACAAAAATGTGTTCTAAATTTAGTGCACGGGGCCTTTAATGTTACATGTTCACTATTGGTTTGTGTTACAGACGTCAATCCTGAATCCACATTTTAAATTGACATAATCCTTCCAATCGCACTATGACCCTGAGGTCGACTCAGTCTCTAACAGAAATGAGTTCCAGGAAACTTCTTGGGGCTAAAGGGCGGCCGGGGCCTAAGGCTACCAACCTCGCCGCCATCTGTGAGCTGATTGTCCAGGAAATGTGGGGGCCTTGGCGCCTCACAACATTATGGGCCTTCATGGCCTGTAATGAGTGAGAGCTTTAACTATAAATTTTATGAAGGAAGATTAGATGAGTGGGGTTATGCGGTGCGCATGGCAGAGGCGCGTTCACAAAGATATTTAACCTCAAAACTTGAAGGAAACAGCCACTTGCGAAACCTAGGAGTAAACGAGGAGAATATTGAATTAGGTCGGGACTTCATTTGTATAGCTCAGGACAGGGTCCAGTGAGGGACTGTTGTGAATATGGCAGCGAAATTTCGAGTTTCATCAAAGTGGGAAATTTCTTGATTAGCTGAGCGATTTTTGCAATTTCAATGGTTAGACCTAATTATTCCCGATTTTTCAAATATAAGTTATACATATTGCAAGTTATATAAAGATAAGTAATTTCCTGAAATAGAAAGCAGAAATTCGTGTTTTCGTGCAAATGGAACTGAAAATGTGCAGTTAGGGAAACTGTTCTTTAACGATTTTATTCTCTTGACGTTTGATCCGAGCGACGTGCAGCGTCACGGCCAAGCTTCATTGGCCCCCTGCAGTGGCTTGAACACTGACTCCACTGGACGTGGCCTAGTCCTGCACTAGACAGCATGTCCGATACGTCTATCACACGAGTTGTGTCTGGTACAGAACATGTTCTGCAAAAATAACGGACGTCACAGCATGCCAGGTCATATATGTGCACGTCATCATAAAATCCAAAATTTCTCCCACTCAAGGAATTTTCTTCGGCCTATGGTTTTCCAAAATAACTCCTTGGAGATTACTGGAGATACCTGGGCCTATCTACTGTTTCAAGCCGACCATGGTGGCTGCGCGGCCAAAGGCATTAACTGTTCGAATCCCATTCAAAGGCATGGATGTGTAGGGGCCTCGTTCGGGTGGAGAGGTGATGATATCCTCCACCTCTGTGTGTGCGTTTATTCTGTTTGTCTTGTCCTGTGTGTAGGTAGAGGCCTTGCGACGGGCTGATCACTCGTCGAAGGAGTCTTACCGTCTTTGTAAAAAATTACGAAACTGAAGATGAGGCCAGGGTCCAACAAAGGGCTCTAGAGTCATTAATGACTGAACGAATGAATGAATGAATGAAATCTCCCATTTCAAAATAATTATCGCTGCACGGGGATATTACAAATTATCCATAACTTCGTTAGTAGTAAACATGTGTAAAAATTGTAGATGTTGGAGCTATCTAAGCTTATGCAATGCAGAGAGTTTGATGTGATACAATTTCGTTCACATACGAACGTTTTAACAAAGAAAACTATTACTATACTGTATTAGTATAAACCGTCAACACAGCAAATTCGCAATAAATAACCAATTATTACATTACCATTCGTTTATTATATATAATTTCTACATGTTTCGATCTAGCTGGATCATCATCAGGCAATTACTCATGAAATGCAGTATTTGTTGAGTTGTATTCCCATGTATTTCTAATGTGTATCCGTATTACTAATCATTAACATGAATTTCATTACAATGCTTGTACTAGTATAACGTTATATTTTGGATACTAGTCTTAAAATGTAAAAAAGTTCTATATCTATATTTGTGGTTTAAACGCCTATTGTACTGCGATGTGGAAAGCAAATGGAAAAACTACCACATTATCACTTTTCCTGGATAGTCTGTTTCCAAAACCAGAGATACCATGTATGCGAGATGTTTCATTTGAAGGAGAAAGCTCTAGATCGCATCAAGTGGAGGAACTGTTTTGGAAGAGACTGTGGACCTGTCGTCTTGACAGATTACTGATGAATGAATGAATCTATATTTGTATTATAGAGTAGATGAGTTTTCTAAGAATTACGTTTTTGTTTTCAATTCTTTATGCACATATTACGTGGCAGTTTCCGCATGTATGCAAATTAAGTTCAATTTTCCTTTTTATTGATGGTAGTTGAGTTATTGTTTATGTTGTACCGTGTCCTATATAGGGAGTCGCGCCTTCTTGCGTATGTTGCGGTTGTTCTCCTTGGGTTGCGATACCCTGTAGTTCGGAAAAATGCCGAAGTTTCGAAGGAATATATAGTCTCCATTTTATTGTCAATGAGTAAGCTGATCTTGCTTGCCTTACTCTTCGACTCTGAAGATGGAGACGGTATGTTCCTCCAAAAGCCCAGGGCATTACAACCCAGCAGACTGTACACCGCTCCACAAGGCCACATTTGGAGCCACTGTATGTTGCAAGCTCACATGCTTTCTGCCCTCTCCTCTCGCTTCAGCCGCCAGGTCTTGTGAAATACACGGCAGATGGAAGTGAGTAGTGAGCTTTTCTTTACACCACGGGAAATAACCCCGACTAGGGTCGTCTATGAGCAGGTTGTCTAGGATGCAGGGCCACCTTGAAAGTTGAAACAGAAAATTCTTTCCTCTCTTGGGAATTTAACCTCCTTCGTCAATCCTGTAGCCAGTCACTATTCGACAAATTACTGTGCTGATTAAACAGTAAGTGTGAAATGGGCGGGACGTTTATCTCTCGTAACACAAAGTATACTAAAACTCAGATTTTTCCCGTTTTAATAAACAACCATGTGATGTAGGTGTACTGGAGAAGCGGAAGTATAGCTCCACGCATTCTTAACCTCGACATCAGATGGAGGCGATCGTTCAGCTTCATTCCCAGGGCATTTAATGCCTATGGAAAGAGATTCCAGGCAGGATATGTCCTGGTCATCAGAGCAGTGGTGAAGAGGAACACGCCCAAGGAAACGGTGCACGAATAACAGTATCAGTTTGAGCTCCGTGCTCCTGTCAACATCGTGAAATAGCCCACGATAAACTGCAACGGTGATTCGATCAAACGTACGTCTTCAGCTCTAATGGAACCGAACTCAGTGAGGGCTGATCTGTAGGCTGTGAGCCATTTCTTGCTTCTTCAAACGAGCAGTCGAGCCTCTGCCTAAGCACCGTACCGTGAGAGCACAGGATGAATGGAAAGTGAACTCCTCAAACCGCCCGTCTTAATGGTCTTGTATCTCAGACTATGTAGAGAATTTCGAAGAAACCCAGTAAGCTTACGGGAATTTTGGATAGAAAGATAATGGCGAATTTAAGGCCTATTTTAACGAAGCATATATTGAGTTTTGTAATATTGTAGCAAGTAGAGGATGAGGAAAAAAGGCAACGACCACGAGCTAAGCAAATATACAAGGCTCACTGCTGAGAAACGGCTTCGCAAACAAACCCCTTTGCCCCTGAGAAAGTTGCCGTAGTGAAACCGGTAGACGGAAGGAAGAAGCGGCATAGGGGCAAGAAGCAAGCTGCAGGGCGACGTGGAGAGTCAAAGGAACTGACCCGAGGAGTTTGTGGATCTCAGATGAAGTTGGCCGCCGCCTGCAGGAAATGTTGGACCGAGGGAAATGACGGCAGCTGGAGGGAAAGTTACCCGCTGTGCAGGACACAGGCGTAAGGGACAAAACAAAGACAATGCCGCACCAAGAAGCGCGAAAGGAGGGACGTTACAGAAGAGACTGTGGAAAGGCCCGGAAAGCAACAATGGCATAAGTGACCGAGGCCTGAGTAGCTACAAGGCAAATGAGAGCAAAGGAGCGAGGCGACAAGCAGCCTCTATACGAGAGAAAGTGGAGGGAAATTGCGATCGTCATGGGAGGGTGGAGCTCAAGATGGCTATAACCTCTTGGAAGAAGAGGACCAGCCTACAAGACCCTCAAGAAGACCCTATAGCTGGAATTAGTGAAGCAAACAAACGGGACGTCCAGCGGGTTTCGGAAAAGTTAGGAACTGTACCACATGGAGGAGGCGCCCCAAGCCTCAGCGGAGAAAGAAGCAGCATTAACGTAGGAAGCACCGGCCACTCCAGGAATTGCGGCCCCCAAATGTTGAACGAGAGAGACAGAGAGAAAGAGAAAACCTTTGGATTATGGTGAGAACCTGGACTGACTGCCGCCTTAACAGTGAACCGCTCGGGACGAGCTGGTCTTAATGAGGGAGCGGTGGTAGCGGGTGGAGAACAGTCGCCGCAAGAGGAGCCGAACAAGAAGACGCAACGAGCAGAGATCCTCGGAAAAGAAGGGACGGTGATACACCGCTAGGCTATTCGGGACGATTAGCCTTAAGGAAGGAGCAATTTGTTCCTACGCAACGACTTGTAAACAACCTTCAGTCGCGTAAGCGCACTAAAAAAATATGAATATTTAGTTCGTTGCTAGGCAACAGTCAGCGCGCCAATGGGTTGGCTAGATGACTATCACGACTGGCTTTCTATGGAGTCGGTGCCGCTACCGTTGCTATGCAACGTCTCGGTGAACACTCATCTGCAACAATATATCCGTTTTCTGTGCGTGGTCCGTGCGGAGGACCTATAAACGAGAATAACACCAGCAGTTCAACGGACACCCGTGTGGAGGCGGGGTCGAATACCTCCACCGTGACACTATGAGTCGTAGGAGGCGACGAAAATGGGTGTCCCAAATCTGAGAGAGTAAAATATGGTCGTAAGTCCCAAGGGACTCGGACCGAGAAAGACTATGCTGGCGAGGTCCAGCAGCATATACAAAAGATAGACCGGTCCTCACGTCAGAGATATAGCTCCATAAAGCCGGGACCGTAACTGTCAAACACTAATAAAGATCCGGCTGGTGAAGGACACCAAGACTTACTGATCGTTACTGACTGACCGTCAGTCGCACTGTGACTTTAAATCTGATTTTGAGTTCAGTGGAGTTCTCGGTGGAAGAGAGCCAAGGAAAGTTCGTCATGTGAAGACTTTATTCAAGTGTAATATTTGGAAGGATTTGAAGCGTTTGTGCCTGTGTTTTAATTGCATTACCAGGAGAGGACTAGTGTGCGCGCGCGTGTGTGTGTGTGTGTGTGTAACAGTGAATTATAACGTGTAGAACCGGCGATAGCGCTGTAATTAAATGCGACTAAGACAGACTCTAACCAAAGTGCTAACACATCCAATCATCCGAACTAGAAGCCGTCATTTGGTCACGCGTACTACCCTACACGTGACAGTATGTTATAGTTCACAATATCCAGTGCATTTCAGTAAGGAGGTGTTGGAATGATTTAAATGAAATGTTCATACTTCACAGGCAATGGTTAGAAACTTTCTCCTGATGGATATTAGTGAAGTGATATTAAACTCAGTTCCAAAAAGAACAGCAAGTAAGGACCTCTGTAGTACAAGAGATTAAAGTGGAAAAATTGTTTATTGCTGTTCTGTGAACTAGTCTTTCCGGGGGGGGGGGGGTACNGGTACTAATAGACTAGTGCTATGATAGCACACCTTCTTACCGACCGTGCTCTCGGCACTGACGGCGGCCATTTGTAGCAATCTACTTCCATCTGAATATAGACAGCAACATTAAAGAATTCATGACGTCAGGGTGCTTAATTTGCCAGCCAATAGCAGTCGCGACTGAGTGACGAAACATATCTGACCCAGTCGGGAATCAAACGCAGATATCCCAGTCCTCCAGTCTGATCACTACGATAACAGCTACATAAATTACGCGAAAGTATTATACGTTACAAATCTGTAATGTGGCTAGTTTTGTTTCATTACGTCTGTCTTACATAAACATTAAGAATAATGAAAGACTCTTAGGGCTAAAAAAGTTTGCAAAGAACGCACTTGCAAACATGTTGCTCCACATTCCTACTCTTGGTAATTTTGGGAAATATTCAGAATCTCTATTGCTGGTAGGGTGTCTCTGGATATTTTCTCCTACGGACTAGTTTATATGAATCCTTTCCATATAAGGCAGTAGGTATCACTCGCGGGCCCCTGTTTTCCTACGGCTTCCACACTTCGGTGACCACGCATTGCTCACTGTCTGGGTAAGATTCCCCAGAAGCCCTTCATGGCCCAAACTTCTACCCTTGATTACTCCCTTTGTCATTTGTCTTTATCCTACAGTACATGTTCTTTTCGTGTCACCCCTAATTTTAGTTATCAGTCTCGATGCCCTGGTGGGTAAGCAAGCAGAATTTGGATTGTTTTCCCCGAATAATTAATGTGGCACATTAACATAATGCGGTAACATGCGGTAACGGATCCACAAATGCAAAGGTTACAAGCCATGGCCAACCCGTAATTTTAATTACCTGGCATAATTAATGACGTTATTTCAGCCGAACAGAAAAACCAGTGGATTAAACGATTTAAAACTTCAATAAACCTAACGACTCACCACACCGAGTCAAGCGCCTCCTATTCAGGGGGAGACATGTTCGAATTACATCCTTAGTTACGCAGCAGATATTCAGCCGATGTCAGGATTCGTGCCATCCGGGACAGCTCAGTCGGTATAGCGATGGATTATGGGCTGGACGGCCTGGTTTCGAGTCCCGGCAGTGCAAGATTTTTCTCATCTCCACAGCTTCCCGACCGGCTCTGAGGCTCACCCAGAGCCTCATATCTAATGAGTACCTGGCGCTCTTTCTCCGGGGGTAAAGCGATCGGGGCGTGAAGCTGACTACTCACCTCCATCTGTTGCCGAGTTAAAGAATGACGGAGCTATACCTCTAGTCCCACATCCACCTTCATGGTACAATGCTTAATTAATTAAACACAAACACAATTTTTCTTTTACTAGAATTCGATGCTTATGAACTGTGGACTTCAGCTAACGCATGCGCCTACAGCGGCTCACTGTGGCACATCTGTGAGTATTGATGATCAAGGAATTGAGCTCCAATTTTCTATTAAATTTTCGCGCAACTGATCTCTCGGAAACTCAGTCAGAACCAAATGAGAAAGGGCCAGGATCAGTCAGACATGAAGTTAGTGAACAATTTGTGAATTGTATTTTTGTCTGTAATAACTGCATTTATCTTTTATTCCATTGTGACCTCATCGAATTAGTTTCCCTGTGACTTAGTGCAGCCATTTTAGCAACTGTACCATTGTTGGAAGAATTTGCATAAGTTTTGAACACGACAGCCTATGATTGTTCGTGATTCGCGATGCATTCGAAAGGAACTGCGGAGTTCTATTGCTCACAGAAACGAGTCTTCTGTTGGTCGCCAGTCAGCAGAGGCTTCGAGGAGCTACAAAAATAACAGCAGCAAGATGATACACAACGTCAACACATATAAGGGAAATTAAATACTTTAATGCAGCGTTACTTTATGTTACACTGAGCAGATTTGTGTGTTGAATTGTGGGGTCTCACACAGGTTGTGAGAAGAGATCACAGCTGACAGAGACTTAAGTTTCCACGATACAGCAGAACCGCCGAGAAGCCATGCAATGTGATCGGAAGAGAAACTTAATTTAGTGAAATTACGATATTTGTTAACATATTGCAACTGGCTTATGTTCTAGGGTCTCATTTCATATTTTCACATAAATATTTCTTTCCTATCATTCTCTAATGATCTACACAGGAATTCAATTTCGTTCTCTTGTGGTTTTAATCGTAACTTTTACTTGCAATATTACCTTAATTCGAAGTGTTGAATTTTGATGTTAACAGAATACACTATCTGCTCAGAATTTATTTCGGTGTCCAGTGACTGTGATTAGCTCTCTCTAAGCGGTCCAATGGGTTACGAAATATTTTCACCCCTTGCACCTTCTGACGGAAACAGAACCAATTTTCGGATTAACGAAAGCATAAGGGGTAGGCCCAGACCTGCCCTTGCACCGCGGCCTTCAGTGATATATTGTGCGTTACTAGCTTCTGAAAAAATTTCAAGACACCAGCCCAAGGAGTCCTACCGAATGTCTAAGATTTAGTAAACCGAAGTGAAACAGAGATTCAAGGAGGTAAGCCAAGGCCAAAATGGGGCTGTAGCGCCAAAGAAAAATATTCACCCACGAAGTTACGGTGTCTATCTTTAATTTCCGCTTGGACATTAGCCGTGTTTCGGATCCAATATGAGAAAGCAGGTTGCGGTTTATTGGTTTGCTAATTGGCTTAGCATGATAACTGGATTTGCAAACGGTGGGATAGGAAACCGACTGGTGTGGACAGAAGTAGAGTACACACGGGGGATGTGCGGTCAGCAAGTGACGTGGCCACCGTGCTGACAAGTATCACTCCCGCTGCTGCAGTAGCCCCTGGGGAAATGGGTTAACGTGGCAGCCGAACGTCAGTACGTGCTGTGACATCAGCAAGTTCATATGTTGTTGATGCGATGCGGAGTTGGTTGATACTTTGTGGTCAGAGGCTTGTTAGTTTAGGAGGACATGGTCACTAGCAAAGTGACCGAGCTAGCTAGTGAAGGAGCAACGTACCAGACTTGTATTAGGAAAGTGCTCTGTTCGAGTCTCGTCCGGGACACCGTTTATTCTGGCAAGGATTTCGTGGGTTTCCTTAGTCCCTCCAAGCAAATTCCAGGGGAGTAACCCCATTAGACTACTGCTGTTTCCTTCCAAATGCAACCTCATTTCATTATTCATCATTCAACATTCGACGCTATACGGCCCATGTCTCGCCCGACAAAAGCTTTGCTAAGTGGGTCAGCTATTGGCAGGAGTGGCTGGAGCCGGCAAGCATCATCTTGTATTATGTCTTATAATGGTAGCACAAGAACCATGGCGGAGTCTCAGATTTCTGAGATAAATGAAAAAAGGTTACGCAGTAAATGTTTCCAGGTGAGCGCAAGAGTTCTGCCTTAGAAAGGCGTATGGAACGTTGCCCCGAGCTCTATTTATTTATATTATACATAATTTATAATATAAATGAGTTATATAATTTTGAACTCTCTTTTCTCTGCCACTTCCTGTGGCGGTTCGCCGAGAGAACATTGCTTCTCTGAGACATCTGTGATTTACTCTCATGTGTCCGACATTGCTAGTGGTAGGTCCCTTCAATATAGAAACTACACGTATTGAGTCACAATGCTTGCCGATGAAGAAGACGATGACTACCCAGGTTGCCAATTTTGCAGTTCTGCTGGCATCAGACTGACAGGCTGTTATGCCAAACTGTTTGATTTATTACCTCTTGCCGAAATCACTCATATTCGCAATACTGTACAGACAAGCATGAAGTTACCGACAACCAATCAGTAACATTCACTTGAGAAATGAGTTTACTACCGTCAGTCAGAAGCAGGGGTTACAAAAAGTGCGGAAAGTGCTCTAGCCAAGGGAAAATGATTTGACTGATTTTGGTTGAATGACAGAATAGAATTCATTGACCGTTTTAATTGACTCTTAAATTAAGTCACACAAAATGTAGCAAAACTAGCAATGGGAGGGTAAAATTACACGAGAAGGAAGCATTGTCATTCTTAACTTGCGCTTTATATTCAAGTTACTGGTGAGACGGAAGGAAACAGGAAAACCTATGTTAGGGGTACCGGCAGTGCGAACGGCATTCTAACCGGGAACCTCTCAGTTACAAGTATACAGTTGTCCCTACGCAGGCGCTGTCGATATAAATTTGGGGGTTTTCATGGCGGTTGACAGTTCAGATTGTGGTCTCCCAATGGACTCTTATACTGTGTAGTTCTTTAGGTAAGTGCCAAATTTTCCGAGAAACACGGTGCCTCCATGTTCAGAAGGAGAGCGAGGTTAGGTAGAAATGAATGTTTTCACTGGGATCTACTGGAGAGAGAGGCGAACATAGATCAGTAAGCAAAGGACCATTTTGTCACATATCATATTCATCTCGCCCACTTGCTTCAGAATAGGTCCCGTTTCCTCTCCCCCTTCCGTGGATCGCAGTGACCACCTGGCGAGCAACCGGTCTATATAACCAGGCGCACCGCCACGTGGATCAAGTCGTCAATTTATCACAGCAGCATTTGAAGCCACAGCTGTAAATATTCCAGCCGGGACATATGCATAAAACCTTTTTAACAATCCAAAATATGCCCCCATATTACATTTGTAAATTTGGGGCATAACAACGCTAAACTACATTGCCGTGACCATATCAATTACATTTTCTCTCGCTCTGTTAAATGATAGATGCAACGAAATATACAAAGAGCATACGTGATTTGACTTGTAACATATAAAAAGGTAAGCTAAAGCTATCCCTGTAACAGGCCAGGAAGGCCCATAGGGTTGTGAGACGTCGAGGCTCCTATATTTTAACTAGACAATCGGCTCAAAGATAGCTGTAAGCTTGTCAGCCTTACGCGCCGGCCGCGCTTTACTTCCCAGGAAAATTATTTAATTAGTTCGTGGTAGAGGCTGAGTCGACCCCAGGGCCTTAGTGCGGCTGGAAGGATTAGGTCAATTGAAGAAAAATTCAATGACCTCATATGGGACTTGAACCCGCGACCTTCCGGCTTGTAGCATAGCCTCTCAACCAAATACGCTACCGCGTGCCCCCCAATTGAATATGAAACTGTGGCAATATTCCACGGGGCCTTACGTCGCATCTTCAATAGAAGAACGAAATTTAATGTAAAATCGTATAACTTCATAGGAATGTTTTCAAAGCAGGAAGTAGTTACCCTGTTTCAGATAGATCTCTTGTACGCGATGCAACGGTGAGAGCCCATGTCAGCCTGTCAATGAGTTACGTGAGCGAGCAAGTTAATGTGGCGACACTCTTGAGGTTCTCAGTTCAGTTCTCTACTGGGGTACCGACTATCGTGACTGTGGATTTCCGTGGTTTTACGCAATTCCTCTATGGGGATTCCTGGATAGTACCACGATAAGGGCACTATCATTTTCTTCCAAATTATTTCTACTCTGAAATTCACCAACCATCACGGCATTCGAAATGACATAGTGTGGATACTGATATAAACCAGTGACATAATCGTACGAACCATTTAGTAAAATAAGCCTATTTTTGCTCAAAGCTGGAATGACTAATTAAGCTTTATGAAGGTAGGTTGGAAAAGCAGCTTACTGCTTAAAGTAAATATCTGTTTACGCAGGTGGAAATGCTCCACGTCCCATTGAAGTCTCTTTCAGAAACACAATCACACCTGACGCTGAATTCTATTTTCTTTCAACAGACGAAGAGGAATTCTGTTCAAGAGACTTAAATCAAGAAGGCTTTGACAAGAACATAATGAATAAAAAATTAATATCCCTGTGAACGTAAGAGAATCCTTAGCTTTGAGAGCAGTTTGGCTGCTTCTGAAGAACTCGAGGAGGATTTATTTCTCTAGAATACAACTTAAAACATTATAAAGTAATGTAATGTCCCTTGTTTACTTTCAAAGGAATTGACGACTTTGCTTCTGGGAATATCTCAAAATATGTTCATTTAAAAGCTGCACTTATCTACAGCGAAACCAGCGCAAATTATAAATTACTAAATAAAGTCATGCTGATTTATTTTCATATTTCCTTCTGGTATCGATTACTAAGTGACATTTATAATTAAGGAACGGTTCATTCGGGGATTTTTTTTTCCAGCCCTTTAAGCTCATGCAAATGAAACCAACATTCGAGTTAATATGATTATTGCATATACATAGAGTTACATCATCTAAAAATATATTTTGTATTCAAAGTGTTCCAAGATACTACATAAATTTGAACAATATATAAGGTCGCGGGTTCAAGTCCCGATGAGGTCATTGGATTTTTTTTTTCAGTTGACCTAATCCTTCCAACCGCACTAGGCCCTGGGGTTTACTCAGCCTTTAACAGAAATGAGTACCAGGAATTAATTAAATAATTTTCCTGGAGAATAAAGCGCGGCCGGCGCGTAAGGCTGACAACCTTACCGCCATCTTTGAGCCGATTGTCTGGATAATGTGGGACCCTCAACGTCTCACGTCCCTATGGGCTTCACGGCGTGGTAGAGGGATAGCTTTACTTTTTTGTACTTCATATGTATGTCAAGACAAGAGACATGTGTTCGGATAAGTATCGTCCTTTACGGGGATCCAGCAATGTAAGTGCAAACATATTAAAAGGGACACTTGCTGACAGACGGGGAATTACCCACATGTGTTTTGCCGAGCCAACCAGGAAAATAGGGGGTAATTTTAATCACCGTTGCTGGGCGTTAAGTATAGGCAGCTACAGATCTTCAGGAAGTTTCTTCACAGTAGAAAATTTTTCTAATTTACCTGTGGCAAATGATTCAGATTATTACAGCAACAGGAGAGACAGTTCCGCTCACGTGAGTGTGGCTGTTGAATGACTGCGTTCAGTTTCTCCGTCGCAGGCGTTTGAATCTACTGTCGCACAACAGCGTTCGCAAATTATGCAACACTGCTGTGGAAACAAACAGATCTGCCAGGTAAATAATTCGTTTTTGACGAGTCTTCTGTTACAAGTTCTTCAGCATCTAAAGCAATTGTCGCTTTTGCAACAGACATATGCGAAATATTTGCACCCGTAACACTTTTTAAAATAAATAATCCCACAGTTAGGAATTTCCTTCTAAAATACATTAGCGCTGATCTTCCAAGGAAGTCAACTTTTAAGTAAAACTGTCTACTTAAGTGCTATACAGAAACCCTAAAGAGTATCTGGGTATTGTGTGGGAAAGAAAACATTTGAATGTCCATATATGAACCAACTGAAGAAAGTGGAAAATGATTGTAAATGCTATTATTGGGGTTTTGAGAAACAGTCAAACGCCATCAGGGACATAACATCTTCTCAAATGCCAAGGAATGTTTACAATGAATAACACAAAAATAGCACGTGTTTTCAACAAAGCTATGCAGACCAGGGCAAGATGGTGTGAAATCTGACAATGTGTTGTTACGTGTAATTGCTAGTAACAGACGCCGCACCGTGCATGAAGAAAACATGCAGAAGGTGTTTAGTGAGTTACTCTAAACGGATACATGTCACATGTGCAACGCATGCTTGAACACATCCTGTGAAACAAGTCACGTACTGTACTCTCACGTAGACATGTAAGTGGTTAATGGGAAAAAAGCATTTGTGGATTATCAGTTGGAGCAGAGCTCTTTAAGAACACAATCCAGACTAATCACTCCCCATAAATCGAGCAATTAAACGCTGGGGATCCTGGTTGGGTGCAGGTTTTGAATTATGCGGGGAAATTCGAAATATTTTATTCTGCAGTAAATTAAATTGACAGGGACGATGCTTCTTCTGTTGTAATGCTGCGAGAAATATTTCGTGAACCAAACGACACAGCACACATGCATGTGACTTGGAAAATAACACGAATGTGCAGAGTAAAATTTTTCTTGTGCTCCTTAATTAAGCACCACGCAATGAAGAAATATGGGTGAGTGCAGATACAGCACCTCTATTCTTGACCTCGGCATTAGGTGGGGGTGAGTGGCCAACTTCACGCCCTAGCACCATTACCAGTAGAGGTTTTTAATTAGATGCGTGTCGCAGGGCACGTAAAGAAGAAGTAGATGTTCGCGTGTTCCTGATTTCCTTAGTCCCAACAGCGATTAAGGGAAAACCCTCCCCCATTTTACTTATCCTGGGATACAGATTTACATCACAAGCTCAGCATGTATAATGGGGATGTAAACTTTGCATATTACTTCAATGCCGCGACTGAATGTTCCCCTGTCCACATACAGCGTCTTACCCTATGAAAGCTGTTCTCTATATAATCCGTGTCAGAAAATACATGACAATATAATACATATATTTGCGCTGGAATTGTACCCCCAATATGAATTTGCTGGATTTAAAAGTAAACACTGAAGTAAATCAAAGGATAGAGACTTGACGTTATTCTTTAGAAGCTCTTGTTTCGGTCAGTTATAAATGAAATTATTTTGGAAGGCCGAAATAAAGTTCCTCGGGCCTCAGGCCTGTCGGCCTGGTATATATTATGGCATTGCTTCATTTTACTTTACGCAAATAAAGATTTGATGCATTCTGTACTGTTCCGAAGAATGCCACAGCTTCAGAATGGCGTGTATAATTCTAATTACCATTCAGTTAAGATACGTAAGTATATTGCTAACATAGAATTACCATTCGCAATCCAATATGTTTGTCTCTCGCCGTCAGACCGCGGGACAAAGTGAAACAGTATAACTAATGAATCCTTCTGAAATCTGACCACGTTGACGTCAAAAATCACAACGGGAAAAATTAGGAAATCAGGAGCTCATTAAATGAATAAATTCCCGATATATCCCGTCTCCTCTTTACAATATTGGCATATCAAAGCTGCAATAATGAACATCAGTTATTTATATCTGATGGTGTGAAACTTTCTCTGTAGCCTCAAGGGGAAAACTCGGATTGGAAGGGTTCGAGAGACACTATGCCGAGGCGAATGTTTTGAAGTATGGAAGAATTAATTAATTAATATTTATTAATATGACAATGGAGAAAATTACATTTGAAGAGAATTTTATTTTCAGCTTTTCTAATATTATTAAGGCGAATATGATGCGGTAGCCAGGAATACAGTGCGCAATGTTGAGGACATCCACATAATATGGAGCAGAACCGCGAAAGGAAAGAATTACTTGGGAGATCTAAGCGTGTATGAAAAACAAGTTAAACTTACCTTTATACAATATAACGCAAATATGCTGCATACATTCAAATGGGTCAGGTTAGGGTACAGTTGTGAGTGTTTCTGTAATGTATCTTCAGGTTCCATCTTCATCAAAGAAAAACCATAAATTTTCAAGGAGAGGAGGAGGGAGTGAGAACTACGGAAGAAGTTGAATGAGATAAAGGGAAAGAAAGAAAACAGAGAGAACAGAAGAAGATGAATGAAAAAGAGAAAAACGCGTAGAACGAAGAAATGAAGACAAGAATAAAGTAGACAGAAAAGAAGGAGACTAGAAAATTTAGAGAGTTAAAAAGAAGCAAGAAAAGGCAGGAAGACGTGCTAGACTGCATAGAAGGGCGAGAGGCATTGCAATCTGCAGAAATCCCTGTTCTCATCAGAGCTGCTGAAAAGAGATGTAATTTCCGTGCACCCATCTTTACAAGGTGCTGGCTTAGTTCGGCTGCCTGATGGGAACATCAGATGCTCTGGGAAGGTGTCTACCCCTGAAAAGTGATCGTCCATTCAAACCGAAGCAAGAACTTGATTTGCATGAAACCGTGGCAGAGATAATGATGTCACCCAAACCCATGCTCGATTCTTGGGCTATCCAAAGATAAATTTCAACTGAAGATTATATAGCACCACAGGAAATGGGAAGGTGACGATGAATGTTGAACAAGTAAGAATTTGAAAGTTACTAGCTCGCTCGCAGGAACTGAGAAAACATACAAGTGAGCAGCGAGGAGAGTAAGTAACGCGGCCGAGTATCGAACTGGGCATCTGTCGAATATAAATCTATTACTTCATCATGAAACTAGTTAAGCCGATTAAAATATGTTCAAACGAAACTTATATTAAAGTCCGTATAGCTAAACATTTGACTGATAAATTTCCTATCCAGAAAGGTCTAAGACAAGGAGATGCTTTATCGTCACTACCTTTCAACTTTGCTTTAGAATATGCCATTAGGAAAGTCCAAGAAAACCAGGTGGGACTGAAATTAAACGGGACACATCAACTGTTGGTCTTTGCCGATGATGTGAATCTACTGGGTCATAATATACGTAGATACCACAAATGAAACACAAAGAAACAAACTCCGTGATTTTGGTCCGCAAGCGAAAGCGACCGCCGTTTGTCGGCGAAGATTAGTGCCAACTTCTGCGGATAGAGGGTGTCGCGTTGTCAGAGCAACGAAATCCCACGGCCGTTAATTTCGGTTTTCTAGACCGGAGCCGCTATTTCCTTGAAATAGCTCCTCAATTACCATCACGAGGCTGAGTGGACCCCGTTCCAGACCCACAATTTCTCTGAAAAAAAATCTGATAACGCCGGGAATCGAACCCGGACCTCTGGATAGGAAGGCTGACCACTAGACCACAGACAAACTTTAAGTGACATAAGGAAGGAGGTTGGTCTAGAAGTAAACCAAGTATATGTTGCTCTCTCGCGACCAAAATGCAGGGAAATATCATGACATAAAGACAGAAAACAGATGTTTTGAAAATGTAGAACAGTCCAAATATTTGGGAACACGGTGACAAATCAAAACCTGATTCATAAGGAAATTACGAGGAGACTGAACTCGGGTACTGCTTGTTGCCATTCATTTTGTCTTCTCGTCTGCTGTCCGAAAACACAAATATCAGAGTATAGAAAACTATAATTATGCCTGTGGTTCTGTATGGGTGTGAAACTTGGTCTCTGACATTAAGGGAGGAATATAGACTGAGGGTGTTTCAGAACAGGGTGTTGAGGAGAATATTAGGACCGAAGAGGGATGAAGTGACAGGAGGTTTGAGTAAACTGCATAATGAGGAGCTTCATAACTTGTACTGTTCTCCAAGTTAATTATAAGGATCAAGTCAAGGAGGATGAGGTGGGCAGGGCATGTAGTACGAATGGGGGAGAAAAAATGCATATAGGATATTGGTGGGAAAGCCAGCAGGAAAGAGACCACTGGGAAGACCAAGACGT
Source organism: Cryptotermes secundus (assembly GCF_002891405.2). NCBI lineage: Eukaryota > Metazoa > Arthropoda > Insecta > Blattodea > Kalotermitidae > Cryptotermes > Cryptotermes secundus. The sequence continues at coordinate 555,391 of NW_019730587.1, read as the reverse complement.
AGGTGGGTAGACAATATTAAAATAGATCTTAGAGAAACAGGATGGGACGGTATGCCACTGGGTGATCTGGCTCAGGATAGGAACCAATGGAGGGCTCTTGTGAACACGGTAATGAAACTTCGGGTTCCATAAAATGCTGGGAAATTCTTGAGTAGCTGCCGATTTGGCTTCTCCTCAAGCAAGGCTTAGCTCCATAAGTAAGTAAGTAAGTAAGTAAGTAAGTACTTCATCGCTACATAAATGTTCTACATAGACAAAATGACTGACTCTCGTTACGTAATGACTTTGTTTCATGTGCAGCGGCTACGTAGCGCGAAGTACAGTTTTATGCGGAGATGACCGTGAATGTCCTGTAACGACCGGCCTTTGCCTCTCTTCAAATGCCCTCTCCCGATTATCATGGCCATACCGAGCGACACCAAGAGAGTCTTCAGTCTGGAGAGCTGGAAGTCGCCGGACATTGGATACTGTTACCTCCCAACAACAGATCAAGAATGTTATCGCTACATCAATCTGTACGGCCCTGGCTTTGAAGTTTTGGGGGAAATTTAATTTCCAGAGATTCCCCTTTGGGTGGAAGACATGGTCTAACAGCCCATAATGATGAGGAACTTCTTGCTAACAACATTAGGGTGATTACGCCAAGAACCGTGAGGAGGGCGGTACGTAGAGAAATGTGTCGATTGAAAGACTTAGACGTCACGCACTACTTCAGAGGCCTAGGAGTAGACTGGCGAACTTGCTAAGAAAGAATCTTAGGCAAGGAGGGCGCGAACAACTGACGTGGTTTGTGCCAGTGACATTCTTCCTTAGCACGCTGATGAACATTCGGTTTCCATACAGGAGAACAACTTTTAAGAAGCTGAATATGTATTATCAGCTGCTGAACTGCTAAATTTATATTAAATACACGTCGAAGCATAGGCGTTGGCACTCCTGCTGTGTATTCTTAGATCACGGGTTCGGCTCTTACTCAGGTTGTCGTCTACTTCAGTAAAGTTTCTGTGATATCTCTCGGCCTCGTAACCGAAATGCTGATTTGGGACCTCAGAATAAACAAAATGCACTTTCCTCTACATATTTTACAGTTAATCATTCATATTTATTGTACAGTTTGAAACATACAGCCAGCGGACCCGGCGAAATAGCCCGTTGAAAGTTCCATGGGCAATTTTTTATGAAATTTCTTGAACTCCTAACCCCCTTCCTCTCGTGCTCCTACGCACACACATATATATCTTCTTGTAGATGCGTGTGCTAGCATGTACATGCTGAGACCGAGTGTTGATTAAAGCCACTTGCTAGCCACCGAACCTAACAACATCCTCAGTGAATACAACACACATACACACTCGCGGTCACAGTCACGTATGCAGATGCATGCCTAGGGCTTAAGTATAAGCCTGAGGCTTGCTAAACTGTCGGTATGTAGCAGTCAGTGTTGTGAGTAATTACGAACAGGGCCGCCAGGCAGCATGCTTCAGTCGCCATTGTGGTTTCGACCTCCGCCCACAACAGGGAAGTATACAATTCAGTTATCGATATCAGCCACATTCAGTGAAACTGTCAGTTAATGCATGAGAAGTTGCAATGAAAGGCTACCTGCGAAACTTAGCCAGAGATTGGAATTATTTATTTCTATGTCTCTGCTGCGTATTGATACAAGGGGAGACTCAAATATATACACTGGAGGGATCGCAAGAAAATAGTGGCTACTAGGGAAGTCAATGAACTGTCTGGAAGAACTCGGTTTACGTCTGAAGATCAAATAACAAAATCACTAAATGTTACAGTCTTTCAGGTCGTGCCTAAATGAAATATATTTTCCTTGCTCCGTAGAAAAGTAGACTGTTGGCAATGAAAAAATGAGAGAAGAGGGAGGGTATTTTGGGGTAGGTCTCATTTTGCAGGAAAACTGTGCGTTTCAAATTAAACGTCAAGAATTTTTTACCAGGATTTTTAACAATTTTCCGTTGAGATTTGAATGAGCTTTATCACATATACAGAGAGCCGAACCAACTCAGTTGGTACAGCGTGGGCCACTGGCTAGAGGCCCAGGGTTTCTGTTCCCGGTATGGGGACGACTTTTCTCTTCTCCACTACGCCCAGAGGAGCCGGGATACCGTAGTCGATATAGCGACTGGCTACGGGATGGAGGCCGAGGGGTCGGAGTTCGAGTCCAGGTAGGGTCAAGATTTTCTGTTCTCCACGTCGTTCAGACCGGCTTTGGGGTCCAGCTAACCTCCTATCCAATGAGTACCGGGGGCATTTTCCCCGGGGGTAAAGTGACCGGGGTGTGAAGCTGACCACTCACCTCCTACTAGTGCCGAAGTCAAGAAAATTTGGATCTATACATCCACTCCGCCATACGCCTTCATCGTGTAGTGTTTGAGTAGTTAAGCACAGGGACAACTTTACCTTTTACGTTTTACCACTATGTCCAGACCTAGTCAGCTTCCTTTCCAGTAGGCATCCGGGAGTTTGTTCCTCAGGTGTAAAGCGGCAGTAGCGTGAAGCACACCACTTCTCTGCATGTAATGAGCTACAGCTCAACTCCCCCATATGTCTTCAAGGCGTGCTGCTTAATTAATTACGGACAGGGGCATGTTTACCTTTACATCTATGGTACACTTGTATACAGACACACAGACACACGTGTGTTCATGTCGCACTCACCCTAAGCTACGCGTCCCAACCTTTGTGGCCCACCAGGATTACATTTCAGGCTTTGAGCACTCTTTGCCGCTAGACTTCGTTTCATTATGAGCTGCTGCTCTTACAGAAAGCCGATTATCGTTGTTGCTATGTAACAAGAACACGACCCCAGGTAATCATCCGGACACAAAGAAATTGACGGAGGTTAGCAGTAATCCTAATACAGCAAGTGGTGTAACCCTGTCAGTACTGAGTTCAGCTGTGGAATTAATTCCTTCATTAAAATGTACGGGAAGAAAACTAATGCGTAGAACTACTTTACCGTGATAATTATATTGCTCATTTAGGAGAACACTGAATTTCAGTGCACGAGCAGCAGTAATAAGATTGTTTAGACTGTGGTATTCTGTTTTGTGACAAAATGTAATTGGATATCGATATTTCGAAGGAGTGTGCTGTCCATCTCGTCTTCAGGGTCGAAGTATGCAGGGCGAAGACGTTAGTTTATTGGTGGACTCACACTGAATGGAAACTTCTTGCAATGTGACCATATCAATACTGCACAAATTTCGACATTGACGATACAGGCAGCTTGTCTCTCCGAAACGTTGGTATCAGTATACAAGACTATATGACTTCATAACCTAAAAGACCACAAATGCAAGATGTTTCCGTTTTCAGTTTAAGACCTTTCCGAGAGTACGTGCAGCTAAACACTTTCCCTCTTATTTTGTGTTTATCTTAATTCATTTAATGACAATTAGAGCATAATAACAGGAAGTTCAGAAAGAAGAGTGGTGGTCCTTTCGAGGCATAAGAAACACAAAGACAAAGCGGGCATAAGAACAAAGAAAGTCTTGAACAGAAAAGCAGGTAGAGAATAAAACTAAGAATAAATAAGAAAGGAACGGAACACAAATAACTAAATGAAGATGGTTAGAGGGGGAACGAAGAAGGAAGAGCGTCCTTCAGGACGCTATGCCGTACAGAAATGGAGAAATGGTAGTCTCAAAGTAGTGGTGTTTCCATCTTGACGGGGTCTGTGGAAGTTACTTTATTGGATCAGTAAAAGCCTCGCTGCTTGGTAATTGCATTACATCATCATCAGTGGACTGAGACTGGCAGAGAGGCAAGTAACCAGATTGACATCGACTCGGTTCATCGCATTGTGACCTCGTGTTCCTCGGCGAACCTGCTTCAAGCCCCATTTCCTTAACGCGACTGTGCCAGTTCCAACACGACATACATCCCTTGCTCACAGGAAATGGCAACTTAATTGGATGTTATAACCGAAAGTCGCGATCGAGTGGTTTACCTAATTCGTATTCGGAAGGTACTGCGTTCAAATCTCGGCCAGGAGACGGGCTATCTTGTTACCAATCCAGATAAATTCCGAAATAGAAGCCCACATTAAAACAGGCCACGATCATTTCGTCTCATAGTCTTATAAATTCATTATTCAGTAATCATCCTATTATTATTGACTACCATTTTCGCAACTGCAGATGTCGCTGAGTAAACAAAGAATAAGCAGCTGTTGCTTCTGTTTCTTGGAATTCCTAACTTGCTGCGTCGAACGAGATGTGTAGGAGTAAAACTGCGGACTTGCATTTTGAAGATTCCCCGCTTTGAATCCCGGTCGGAGTAACGGAATCCTTGGAAAATAAGAAAGCAAACACAACTGAATTATTAATTTTCAGCTCTTTATAACATTTCGTCAGAACTTAGCAGGACTTGAGATGATACCCGTACCTTTAGCATTTTGCTTCTGTTGGACACAACAAATGGCACAGAGAGTCAATATTTATGACGTCATCTAGAGGACAAAGTAAATCCACAACATGACGTCACCAGTAGCTATCACTGTGCCAGTCTGAACCGGTTAATGAGTGAATGTGGAGGAAGTGGTAAGAAATCGTTCGTCGTCTGTTTCTATAGACTTCCCATGAGTACAGCTAGACACATTGTGAAAAGCCGCTGAAGATAAAAGCGATACCGCGTACAGCATCTGTGATCTTCCGAATTCTCAACAGAACATTCGCTACACCGGCATTTCGCTTGTAGTGCTGCTTGTAGTTGACCATTGATTAACGAGATTAAGAATTAAATGGAGCCATACTTCCACTTCCCCATAAGACTTCGAGGCCTGGTGCTTAGTTAAGTACAGGGATAATTTTACTTTCTCTTTCAGCAGTATTTGTCCATAAAACTGAGAACCTAAGAGAGCTATGTCTGGCGAAATTTGCTGTTGTGGATTTTCATAGAATCGCGTATAAAGCAGACCATGAAATTTCGTAACGTGCTTCCAGAATCATCACTGACGCTATCAGCTTATGCACGCTACCAAAGCGTCTTTCAGCTGTACGCCTTGTTATCGCGGAAAACTCTTTAATACCGAATTTTTCCTGCGCGGTCAACATATCGATTATGAACTGAACATTCATTTGCGAAGTGAAAATTAGTCACTGCTATATCTCGCTTAAATTCATCATGGCGATTATTGCTATATGAACGGAACTGATAAATCTTCTGTGGAAAGCCTTGAAAATTAGTTATTTCAGAGGGAACTGATTATTCTTTTATTCTCCACATTCACTGTCTGTAATCTGCAGCGTCTGCAACAAATGCCTATGTGCTCCATGAGTAGACTTGTGAGTGACTTATGCCCAGGGGAGTAACTCTTACTGTTCACTTTTCGAATCTGTCCGGCACGCTTAATACTGAGTATACTCTCAGATTTGAGCAGTTACCCAATGGATTCACTGCTATGCAGTTCAGAACTACTTCGAATACCTCCGTGTGTTGGGTGTGCCCCTCTAAATTCCGCACTGCTATCGCGTATATACGTTAAATATTTTACCAGTTTGTTGAGTATGGTGCTGAGGAGGAGCGCTCTCACTGGTTCAGCTTGTTTTGAGAGGATTGTCTCAAATTGTGTGAAAGACACAGTGAGTTTTCTTGTGTGTTGTTTGCCAATACTTTTGATGTTTTAATACTATTCCTGGTCGCTTGGGATATGCAATTTCCGATCTTCCTTCGGTTTTCTGTCATGCTACATATTTGCATTGTGAATATTTTCTGTTGCTCAAGGTGATGCAAATCTTCATCGCATGCTTTCTTGGTAGACTCTGTAGCCGTAGTGTAGACATTTGGTGGTTGTGTTGGGTAGTGTATATTTCTCGGTACAATGTGAATTGCCACACTTCACACATCTCGGCCTGTGTTCGCAGTACCCAGTGGCATGGAAGTAGCTTGACACCTCTTAGTTTGCGGTATATCATTTTTCTTTTGATAAGGAGGCTCAATCTGGATTTTTCTGTTTTGTAGATATACAGTGCGGTGTATTTAGTTGTTGTTGTGGGATGGTTCTATATCTGAGAAGTGTAACAATGGCCTTCCAGAGACCCTGTGTCTAATGTTCCAGAGGTTTCCAATTTTGTATCCCTGCCTTTCAGTTTTTTCTCTCAGTAACTCCTGTTGCATTGAGTGCTGTAGGTTTCTGACTGCCACTCTGCAAGCACGTGGTTGCCGAGTTTGGTATGTGTGGAACTCACCTTCTTTCCTTTTAGTGTGTCTAGTATTATTCTGTGATAATCCAATTTGGATGTCAGTATCTTTGTTGTATCGCTGTGTACTACTTTCAAAGTGTAGTTCAGTTTATTATCTACTTGCTCAACTATTGCTGTTAGTCGCTGCATGCTTGTGATTTTTGAGACAAATATTGATGGCGGTGCTGGATCGTTTCTTTCGTGTCTCGTATTACCCTCGGTTTCTCCGTGTCACAGAGCTTCAAACTTATTAGTGGCTGTTAGCTGAGTTGGGTTGTTGCTTGTTTCTTGTAACTTATTCTTTTTCGGTATTAGTACCCTTGTCTTTTCCGAGACTTGGTCTTTTCCTTCCTCTTCCTCTTACTTCTTCCCAGGATAGGCGATCGTCATTGTCGTCGCTTTTACTGCTTTCTTCTGTTTCAGAGAAGGATGCTTTTGGGGTTCTAGCTCCGTTTATTGCTAATTTCGGTTGTTGTGCTATTATGGGTGTTTTCTGCGTATACGAAGCTTGTTTTGGTACCTCCTTTATGTATGAGGCTTCGTGCGGTTCTCTCGCGCATATGTGAAGATAGTGGTACACATGTGTCGCACTGCCACAGTCTTGCACTGAAGACTGAGTCAACACCGGGCCATCATTGCTGGTACCTGCATGTTCATTTTGTTCGATTGCAGTGTTATCTGGCCGCGTAAATTTTCCATTAGCCATGCTCCTGGTGCCTTGCGTTTGTTGATTTTCATGATCTGTTCTATAGGAGTATATTGTTTTGTGGGTGTTATGATACTTGTCAGATGGAATGTGCACATAAATATTTTCTCATGATTCACTATTTGATTTCTGAATGTTGCCGAAATTGCGAGAAGCGCGTCTCTGCACTACAAAAGTCAGACAGATTCTATAACAAGCACTTAACCTAGAGAAACAGGTACCGTGGTTGCTGGGCAAGATTTTCTGTTGTCCCTTTCGCCAAACACAGCTCACGGAGCAGTGAATACAACACGTCCGCACAGCCCAGCATCCAAAGCGAAACTGTATTTCGATATAGGCTGATATTTCCTCATTCGCGGGTTACATTAAGTTAGGGTAGTGCATTCCTACTGAGCCTCTAAAGACTGATTCTCAGATTACATTTTGATGCAGTAGTTGTTACATCATCATCATCATCGTCGTGGCAGTCGTCATTTCGAGTATCAGGCCTAATGAGTCCTGTTTACGATTACTTTGGTTATTATTTTAAGATCTCTTCTAGAATCGAACCCTTCAGCTCATCTTGTCGGCATATGCTCCCTATTTCCACTTCTTTGCATTCTATAAATTATTATGTTCGAGAAATTTGTAGTTCTCTAAAAATTTCATTTTTTTATGTTCTGAAAGTATATATTCCCACAGCGCTCTTCACAAAACGCATTTCTACTGATGCCATTCTTATGGGTTATATAGCGCTAAATAATACGGAATTGATTTCCTTAACGCGAGAGCATTCAAGTATAGGTCAGAGGTGAAGACTGGGGACCTGGTCATGTATTCCAAGGTTACTGCTATCCTACGTACATCTCGGGAGGGGTTGAATTGAGAATACGGAGCAGTGGTGGAATAGTTAATCGTAGAGGAAAATGGAAGAAATGAGGAGTAAACTACTCCGGCGGGATAACAATGTTCCGGGGTGAGATGATATGGGAAAATAGCACGAATGTTCATTCAATAAAGAGTGAGAAGTATGCTCTCAGCATGACTACAGAGCCCGAGGAGAATCACGGTAACAAGTGAGGGCAGTCAGAAAACTGGCCAAGACTGAGATCAAACCTCTCGAAGCCCAGTCTGTAAGTACATCAACCTATCTGGTAGCCACGAAAAGGTGTGCAAGGTACTGATGAGATCAAAGAGTACGCAATTTCTATGACAGTGACCAATGGGTTTAAGCAGATTCGGTTTCTGTAGTTATGGGTCAAAATATGTTTCTAAAAATGTTCTAGGAGCCTCCATGTTATCTTTTACTAAGCCTTTCCGCGTATCAAATGAATATATCACGGTTACCTTGCTTTCCCTTCTACACGTACTGCACTGTATGGTGTCATGCCCTTGTACATTGATTCGCGCGAATTCTTCCGCCCAAACCAATTCATTCCTTTCCCCATCTCTGACCTCTGGTACCTCGAGCTGGCAGAATTTCGAACGTTGGGCTGCGCCATAGCTCAAGCGCTTAGTCGCTGGCTGCACACCGCGGCCCGGGTTCGAGCCCGGGTCTTGTCAAGTGGGATTTGTGGTGGACAAAGTGGCGCTGGGGCAGATTTTCTCCGAGTACTTCGGTTTCCCCTGCCAATCTTCATTCCACCAATTGCTTCGTAGCGGCTACCAATGGTGGACGTTCCAGAACTGTCTCTGCCTCAGCTACGAACTTCTAACTCTCAACTGACTCAATCGCAATTCAAAGTCAAAATCAAAGCTACTTTACGTCTGGCAGTTTACCGCCAATTAATTCGTTTTGGCACCAAGCCCCTTGAGAATCACGACTAGAGAATTCTTTTTCAACATAACCCCTGCCGTAATTGTCCTTATGCAACATCCACTCTGACGAGAAAGTGGGTTTGCCTCTTATGTACATGCTTGGCCTTTTGTCAAATGTATATACACACATACACCATGTTACTGAAAATTCTTCCTTTTGCACTATATACAAGTCTTCTGTCAGTCTAGGCTTCACAGAGCAGATCATGCCTATCTCACTTACCTTATGCTATGGTTGGCCTCGCCTTGTCCTAGGCTACGAACATGTACATTTATAATGATTTTTTGTGACTTCTGCTTGTTGCCGGCATGATTTTGTTGTATAATTCTATACATATGGAAGGTCGAAGCCGTGTGCAAATCGAGGACTGGTGTGCATCAATGGTGCCGAAACCTTGTTCCATAGGCGCTGCAATATCAAGAGGTAGGTGTCTGCCGCTGATTCCCATGCGGGACAAGCATAACTGATTATTGATCTGATCAATGCTTATGGAGGGATAGTTTAAAGTTGGCTTCTAAAGATTCACTTTTGAATAGGGAGTAGGTTCTAATACATGTTCTGAAGGCCTTGGCTTCAGTCATTTCTATGAGCAGTCTACACGTACATATAATCCTCTTATCGAAGATTACACCGAGATATTTTACAATACTGACAAAGGGAATATTGCGTCTATTCAATGTAAGTTGAGCCTCAGGGGGCCTAAGTCTACAATCGCAACTGAACTACTAGTCCTCGTCATATAGCACCGGCACGGACCCCACAGAAAAGTCTGTTCCCTTACTGCATGTTTTCTCGTTGCCGGGGAAGTGTCCACAGTGCTGCTCCCTACATTCGGCTGTTGTACGGTAGCCTGTTTACACATCCGCTACTTGGCAATGGGTCCACAGGTCATAATATAAACATAACGGTGTGGGGGGGTCTGCAGTTACATTTTATTTGTATCGATTTTCACGAAAATTAGTCTGAGCGATGTTTACTTATGGCTCAGTTGGACGATCCCATTCCACTGTTCCGGGTGTAACACGTGACCTCCACCCTGCAGCCGTTCTACTGCGCACGTGGAGATTTGTTTGCTTTTTGTATGCAGACCGAGGACTAGAGAGTGGGGGTGGCTCAGCAGTCGGGGGAGGTAGGAGGAAATTCTGTCCGGGCTGAGCGTTTCAGATTCTAGGGTATCTTACTTCGGTCGTGAGGGGATGTGTCAGTTTCTTTTTGGCTCTACGACTAGTTCTGTGACGTTGTCTTCTTTTGAGATATTGTGATATTATTTTCTGTTTACGTACGGAGATGTAATTATATTTGTGTACCTTAGTTGTATTTGCTGTTTCTGATTTTCTTGTTGTGTTCTAGAAATGGCCGAGAGCGAGGCCGTGCAAGAATATTGAAGCTGTTAACGCAAGTGATTAGTTATTATTANACCACATATACACGGTGCCAAATCCCAGAAGACTGCTTTCTTCATAGTCACCGCCGTGAAAGCCTCAACTCTTACATCTGGGGAGTATTCGAAAAGCAACACGAGAGCCGGGGAGAAATGCCGCGTCCTCTCTCTCTATTTTGGGTCAGCTAGGGAATAAAGAGGGGACGAGCTGCTCAGCTTTTTTTCATTTCTTTTAGTTTCACGTTCCTTTATTCCGGGTTAAGTTCTCCGAAATATGCATCTCTTGAGCCATTCCTTCAATGCCCGAAAGTATGAAAGTTGAGGGGGTTGATGGGAATCCAGACTCAACAGATGATATTTCGCCATTCCCAGATGTAATGCATTCATGATGGCACTGAATAAAAGATTTGTGGAGCCCAACATTATAGGATTACTTCGATATTTTCTGTGGTCACGTGGATTATCTCAAAGTATAACTCCCCAAGTTTGCGCTGTATTTCCAAAGCGGTAGCTTTTCCGAATGATTTTCATGGAGGGATTGTAATGTATGCAAATGAAATAGTGTATTTACATAAATACATAATATTTATATAACAAAAGCACTTGCAAAACCGCTGTGCTGCAAAGAATTAGGGTCCTACACTGGATTAAAGTTGCGGGAACAGCAAGCCTTGCTTACTTTACGCAATTAGAGAGAGACGGACAACAAATCCAGATGCTCTGACAGCGCGCAGGATGACTTGAAGCCGGGGGTTGCTACAATTTCAACTCGAAGCCACAAATTCCCGTGTTTTATGTCCTGGTTCTAGAGGTAATGTAGGGTCCAACAAGACCACGTACGTGTATGTTTTATGAATATGGCAAAATCTCATGATACAGAACAGTAAAACCAGTTTGCAAGGGGGTCCCAGGAGATCCGAAACAGTCATACATTTCAGAAGGATCCCGCAGTTTATTAAGGAGTACTTTCATCTAGGTGAAATTACCTGCAGTAGGCCTGTACGCTTTAATATGATTTAGTATGCATGCGTACTGAGCAAAGCGGACCTTCATTCTGCTGTTTCATTTTCCACTCTGTTTAGTTATATTTTTCTCTCGACTTATCTATTGACGTATTCTGCGGATATTTTTCTTTTCCTGACAACCATGGAAATATAACTTTTTTTTGTGTTTCTTCTCGATTGGATTCCAAGAACCGTAGGAAGCCTTGAATCTGTACGCACAGAAAACTATGAATAATGCAGCAAAGTATTTTCAATATTTTTTGGCGCGTTCGTAGTATCTGGTGAAACTACTGAATTCTCTCAGTCCATCCCTATATATGCAACCACCGATAGGATTTTAAAGAAATATTACAGTGAGAATTTCTAATACAATTTATCGAAACACTAGAGTTACGAAGAGTTTTATCTTCTGTACATAACGCCGAGTACTCCACTGAAAATCATTCTACTTGTTGGACGAACATATCGCTTCTATATTTCGCATTCAAGAGTAAGCCAAGCAAGAAATCTGAATGAAGCAGGCAGCAGAAAAAGCGCGGTTTGACTTTTAACGAACTGCTTGGTGTTATATTCCAGGAGATCGAATACTTCATAACTATCGCCTTGAGAACCTCAGACACTGCATTACTATTTTAATTAAAATCGTAAAATACTGACGAACACTTTACATGAAAATGGGTTTCTGCGGCTGACTGACTAAATATTTATCAGAAAGATGGAAGCTCCCAATAGAAGTTGTAGAGAAAAGGATACACATTTGATGTCCAATATACGTTTTACATCTGTCTTACATAATACTATATTTCATCAACCTGTTGCATTGAGACATAACCTATAGTCTATTTTTCCGTTATAATGCAACAGTATTAATTTAATAACATTAATTCACACCTAATTTACTAACTGTTCCTTAAATATTTAAAATGTCATTAAAATTATTAAAATCAGTAAGAGGAACAAAAAGCAACGTCAGATACACACAACTAAGAGAGCGGCACACCAAATGGGACACGAACACAGCCGCAATATGTAAAATGGGAAGAAAATTCCTATAAAATCATTCTACAATATGAGAATTAAAAAACTAACAACAACAACAACGCGCCTTAATGAATACAATTTGACCAAGTGCACAGTGCAGTAGACTCCTTTAAAAGATGTGTTACCTGAAGATGGCCCAATGCGGCTGAAACTTGTAGCATAAACATGAAATGTACACATATTTTAATCATTATAATTACGTGTTAAATAGAACGACACACCGTAATAACATTACACCAAAAGAAAACAAACGGCAGTACATAAACACTGATCAAACAGTCCCAATGCTCCATGCAAAAATAAAAATTCACAAATAAAATGCACCTTTTCTTCCCCCTTGGCACTACAGCCCCAGTGGGCCTAGGCCTACCTCCATGAACTCCGTTCACTTCGGTTTTTCTAGATCTTACACATTCGGTAGGACTCCTTGGGCGGGTGATCAGCTCGTCGCAAGGCCTCTACCTGTAGACAAACACAGAAAAACGCACACAAACATCCATGCCCTGAGTGGGATTCGAACCCACGATCCCGGCTTCCGAGTGAGCGAAGACAGTGCATGCCTTAGACCGCTCGGCTACCGTGACCGGCTATAAAATGCACCTACCAGACCAAAAATTATTTGGAGGAATGCACCCGCTTACTAACTAGCGAAGTATCTAATAAAAATATTACACAATTGCCTACTCCTACCAAATTACAGACTTACAATCCATAGAAATCGACGAAGATGTGAGAATATGCTCATGCGACATATGGAACACGTATACTAACATAGCAAAATTAGAAGTCATCAATTTAACAAACATCGTAATGGAGAATGATCCATAAATCACAAAAACTAGCCAAGAAGAAAAAATAAACACATTAGAATCAGTGACAGAGCAAAATTACTTCCAATTCAATGAGCAATATTACATACAGACAGAAGGACTAGCAATGGGCGCTCCCACTTGCGCTACACTAGACGAAGTATACAGCCAATACATGGAGCATAAGGAACTGTATCCAGTCATAATGAAACATCCAATTATTGCTTATTTGGTTTCTGAACTAAATATTATACAAGACACATTACATAAAATAATATAATACAAAATTAAGCATAAATTATTAAAAAAATCGCAAACATAAAAATAAAAACACACAAAATCAAGCAATAAAATGGGCTATTTTTACACAGTATGGGAAAGAAACAAAAATCACAAAACTCTTCAGAGAAACAAATATTATGATCACATTCCGAAAAAAAAAAATACAAAATCTAGTACAGCCCCGCTTACAAAGAGAAGAGTGCAAACAAAGTGGCGTATATCAAATGAGATGTACGGATTGCCCATAAAAATACTTCGGCAAGCAGGCCGAACATTTGAAACCAGGGATAAGGGGCATATACAGGCAATACGGGACATACACATGGGAGTATAGATGACACCATGAAAGTTTTGAAGACGAAAAAGAAAACACGTAAACGCACTGGAGAAACATCACACAGACGAGTAAGGACGGACTGCAAATGAACGACACATACATCGACACCCACAACCATATACTCGAAGAGATACAAGAATTAATCAACAGATAGTGCCAAAATTGTCTTTTAAGGGTAGAACCAGTCGAACGAGTCCAAATCAGAGAAGTGATCAACACAAAGAAGAACCCAGCAGGAAGAAGCACGATGCTAAAACTACAGTGAGTACACAAATAAGTAACCCCACGACACGTTACAGACACACGTACTCATAATAGTATGTAATAGTAGCAATAATAGAAAGCAGCAGTTTCCCCGTTAGACATATTCTAGCACCTGCCCGAAACATGTTGTGTCTTTTGAATTAAGACTTAAAATTTTAAGTTAATAAATAGTCGCACATAAGACTGTAAATAAGATATATACAGAACATTTACTGATTAGGTGTGAATTGTTGTTATATTAATATTACTGCATATAGATGGAAAACAAAACTATACTTATGTCCTACAACTTGAAATATAATAGAAAAACATCATGCCAATTGTACATTTCGTAGCTTGCGTATCGAAATGACAACTTTAGTCTTTTAACTTATGCAACAGTCACCACAGTCGAACACACGTGAATATTATCGATGTCTCTGACTCTCAATCGAGATGCCCATTATGCACGGAAACAAGTGTTCGGCTGTTTCAAGAGAAGATCGCGCTTCACAAAAAGAGGAGTCTTGTTTGTCGTTCGCAGGATTTCACCTCTAAAGTGTTTGTTGAGCAAGACGTGCATTTATCGATGTTCCTTCCTTCACATAATGGTTTACGCTGTTTATAAGAGAGCACCAACATTACCAAAAACGAGCAGGAAATCAGAGGTTACGACGCAGCAAGCGCGCCAGATCTGTTACGTTCTGCTTACATGTTACAACCCTTTCCCTTCTGTTTCCGCATTAAATATTTTCCATTAATTTGAGGTAATTTTATGTGGCAGTAACTCTTTATTCGTGGGACGATAGATTTCGTTTCCGAAAAAGGCAATATTAAAACTTGTAATCCTTGCCATTTATATTCATTAGCGTGCAGAGAATTTCAGCTGGTTCAAAAAGGGGGGGGGGTTGCAGGACCAGACTTTCAGCTGAAGCAATATCAGAACCTA
>NW_019730587.1:514280-539854 GCF_002891405.2 Cryptotermes secundus | reverse complement strand
AAGTGAACTAATTCTACATAGTTACCTCGGTCGATAGAATCCACGCTTTCGTCATGACCACGGAGGGCAAGTTGCCTCTTTCCTAAATGGCAGATGATATCAATCAAGCGTTTCATTATTTCTCTATTTTCATTCAAATTTTCATTACGATGTAGTATCGTTAGACGCTTTTGATTGTCAAGTTGACAGTCAATTCGAGATTTCCCGAACATAACAAGTTGCACTGTTGAAATAATGTGAGTCTGAGAGTTCTCATGTCGTTTCAATGCTTTATGAAGTTTGTTGGTATCATCAAACCCAGTCTTGTTCCATATATCGTTTTCAGTGAGAAACAATAGGCATGGCCAACAAAACAGTTTTCCTATATTACGGCAACCGGATAGCCACTCTGTTTTAGAATACTGTTCCAAATTAAATTTCCTCACACATAATTTGGTTTGTGCTTTAAGTTCTGGCAAATCGCATGTCGGTCGTCCTCTTTCTATAATTATTTTCTTTTCAGAAAAGTCCCTGCTATTAAACCTCCATTTTAAAAGGCTCTCGATTGCACAGTCGCAGTCGCGTTGTCTGCCAGCATTCATTATAGCCGTGTCCTGTGCGTGTAGTCTAATCACTCCCCTGCCACTTGTACCACAATATCACACTTGCTTCCCTTAAACGCGGATAGCTTCTTTCTGATGCGTCAAAATACAATCACAAATACAATCTTACGCCATATATATATATATATATATGAACTTACAGTATTCTAATAAAACTTAATGTTACTTATAACACCCAATAAGACTGCAATTGCACATAAATAGTTAATTTTCACATAAACATCGAAAGAACACATTCCTTCCCTGGCCTAGCCAGCAAACCGAAATATGCTTCCCTACACCACTTCGGGTGAGACGAATTCATACGAAGATTAACGAAAGGAAACTTGGTCCGTCAACCCAAGCAGAGGAAGGGAGAAGGAGGAGGTGGCATGTAGCCTTGAACATGAACACGGGCTAAAATGTTAAGAATATGACAATATTCACATCCTTATTATTCAAATTGAATTATTTATATATGACTTCTTTCCTTTTCGTTTCTTAACTATGGAAGCAATGCTTCCCTTGCTTCCATGCACGGCACGCCACTGGCAATGAGGACTGTAATCTGTGAACTGGTATAGAAGGTATGGATGGGCGGTGCAGCGATAACGCTCTGGAATTATATACGGGTTTGAAATGACGCTGGACTACAGATTGTTCTGACTGAATGATTTGCATCCAACATCGCAGTCTAGTGGGCCACATTCGTGTTTCTTATTCTAGATTTCCGGGCTTGGATGTCGGCCCGGAGACCAGTCATCCTGGGGTCTCTTGTGGCATTCCTCAGTCCCAGATGGATGCGGGTACAATACTATTATACCATTACGGCCTCCTTCCACATTCTTCCCAACTGAATATTCACTAATCATCTCATCGTTATACTATTTCTACACTGTAGAACTGGAACCTTAGTATCTAAATTGGCATACATATTTCTTAACCCACCATACTATAAAAATATTTTTTAAACATTTATAAAATACTTTAAATATTTCTAATATTCCATAATATTGTAACGTGTTTGGAACAGGCACTTCCATGGTAACGCAATAACAGTGAGCCGCTGCGTAGACAATGCCGAAACAACGAACGCGTTTCCCCGGAGATGGACAACAAGGCCCGTTACGTAACAACAGACTGTCGATATAGAAGAAACGGGACGGTGAGGAATGGTGTCTGGTATCCAGTCCGCAGATCCCCTATATACGCAGAGCTTACGACACGTACAGAGTAATAGAATACTGGAGTATTGAGAACGAGACAATCTTGGGATAGCCGCCGCTGAAAACAGTTGAGATCCAACCACGGCCAAGGATAGTTGAGACGTCGCATTGGAGTATTGGGCCAGAAGTCAAGTGACACTGCAAGTGATATTAATTGTACGGTGTGCAAGATTCGCTAAATCCGAGACCCACGTAAAGTTAATAATGTTGTATTTTAGCGTCCTGTTGCGCTGATTCTCGTCCATTATGTTTATGTACTGACCGTCTTGTAGTGCACACAATCTCGCATGTCACTTCACTACATGTTTCGGCATCACTGTGCCATATTTACGTTAAACTATTGCATTGCTCGCCATCATGTGTCGTTTATAAAATGATTTAAAATGTATATTCTTCATGTGTATTCTTCTGCGTGCGTTATACAACGCACGCAGCCACAAAAGAAGGACACATCACAAGACACAGTATACACAAAATATAGGAAGAACAACTCCCATAGCGGAAGAATGATATAATACGCGAGTTTGAAATAATACGTATAAGATGATAAATCTTAACAAATTTTAATATATATAAATTTTATTATAGTACGTGAAGAATATACATTTTAAATCATTTTCTAAACGACACATGATGGCGAGCAGTGCAATAGTTTAATGTAAATAACACACCTGAGGATGGCACAGGGATGCCGAAACATGTAGTGAAGTGACAAGTGAGGTTGTGTGCACTAGAAGACGGTCAGTACATACACATCACCCACGTAAAGTTATTTGTCGCGTGACATACCCAACACGTGACAATATATTCAACACATTATATATCTTGACAGATGGTAGGCTTTTCATATTTTTCTTTCGTCTTATTTTGAATCTTCTACTTAATTCTAACACTAAATTGAGGCAAAAATATTACGTCAGTATATAAAACGACACGCTGCACTAGTATGGATCCATATCGGTAGTTCAAAAACTGTATGTATTCTTATATATAACTGCCTGATGATGGTCTTGTGCCACCGAAACATGTAGCAGGAATAAACATCGAATTGTAAAACATTAAATCTGAGTATATTTCTTGTGTTGACGGTTGACACAATTCCTATATATGTCTGGAAGACACAACAGGATGCAACCAATGAAGATAGATACCTCATCATTCGACGCCGTAAAGTCTGAGCTACCGTCAGCATCGTTAAATAAATAAACAGATAAGTAGATGTGAAACAAACACACAAGAAATAAGTGCGAAACAAGCAAAAAAATATTTGAGTTAATAAACAAATAAGATTTTGCCCAGTCTTTCCAGGTTTCTGCCAGTATAGTGTGTCCGTACGCTTAATCGCTTCCTCGTTTTTACAGTTGCATTTGCAATTAACAGTTATACAGCCTGAGGAATACCATGTATTTAGCCATGCACACTCTAAATCACGTGAAAGGAATACTTGCGACTTCAACAGATACAAACCCACGATACACGAACAACAGGTAAAAGTAATGGTTTAAGTTCCTATATCGAAATCCGATACTCACGTAGCTCTTGATGAACAAGCTGCCATTCTGTGGGGTTCTCCGCTATGTGCACCATCAGCTCCAGAAGGTCCTCATCCGCTTTCGGGCTCACAGCGTCCACAAGCTGCAAACAGCATGTCACATTAGAAAGGGCGCTTCTGTGTTCATAAGAATGGAAACTTCAGTGCAGTAGAACTGAGCAAAGGCCTGTCACTGCCACTTTCCGTTCCTGTAAACCTACTGCTATACTACCGTTCAACTATATACTTGAGCTACAGCTTTGGGCGAGGGGCCCCAGTAGGCAGCCCGAATGGTAGCGTGACGAAACAGGAATAGGACGCCACCTTCCGTGAAAATTCTTTGGGCAGCTTACGGAGCACCTTCTTTGTACAAATGGAGATCTGGCTACAGAAATAAGCCGAGTATTCATCTTACAGTTGGAAGTAGTACATGCATGATGGTGTTCCATGGCATGTGATTCGCGAGGCAGAAAATTATGCACACGAACCTAACGGCAACTTTCAGATCATTTCCAGAATTCAGTCTTCTCTTATTTTGTACTGTCGTCCCTAACATTTTTTAAACTTAGCTGTATTCACTCTTGTGACGAGACCTCACCAAGTAGGTAGTTTTATCCAGGTTTACTCATAAACCGACCTCATTACTTGCGTCAATTAGAGCTTTAGTGTACTTATAAGGCTAACTAGTTTCAAGGGTACACCACACTCTATGAGAATATTGTACAATACTTCCACCTAGCTGAATATTAGGCTTTCTTGAAGTCTGTGATCAGCTGACGTACTGTCCCATTCTAGCCCCATATTTCCCCTAGGATCTGACGAATGCAAAGAATCTGCTCAGTAGTTGATCTGTTACCTCAAAACCCATGTTAAAGTTCCAAAATAATTTCAACTACATATGGACCTAACCTCAAGAGAAGGAAAAGTTGACAGCAGCGACATTCCTACAGTCCCTGAGATCCTGAGAGCAGCGTTAATTAAAGAGCATAGAAAGAAGAAATACAATTAACACCTAACTTAAGCAAATATAATCCAGTCCGAGTCTATGTAATCTTATTGATGAGACGCGAGCAGACGTGACTATATGACACTAATCAACATTTTTTCTGTTTATTTGAAATATAATATACATCTTGGTTTGAGAGTTCCACCTGTAACTACGTACATCAATCAAGCTACTAGTCAGTCAACCGTCTGAGAGAATCAACGAGTTCAAGAACCCCGAAAATAAATAGGTTTGCAGATGTGGGCACTGTTTGACTGTGTGAAGTCCATACACTTAGTAGAGGCATAATATTCGTATAAGACTCACTGGAGTCCATCCTGGAATCAAGCGTCTTTCCAAAGGCACGATATATGATCTGATTTCACGGTCTACGCCACACACTTCACTTATAACAGAGTACACTAAGAAGTGTCTCCTTTACGTTAATTATAAATCCTTTCCAGGAGCAACGGTACTGCAATATAGCAGCTCGGAAGTCATTATGCTATTTCAAGGCGACTAGGGCAATATCCTTTGAGTACTGAACGGGGAGTTTCATTGTTTGCCGTAGGGCCGCGCATAAGGCTGACAACCTTACCGCCATCTTTGAGCCGATTGTCTAGATCAGCGGTGTCAAACAGTCCCCTCAACTTTTAGAGCTAATTGATATTAAAATCAATACTAAAATTTTAGTAGAAATATTTTTTGTAAAGACAATTTTCCAACAGACCAGAAGAGAAGAAGTCTCACGCAGACATCAATTACCAGGCTGCAGGAAAAGTGATTCTGAGAATTGCAGAAGGGTTTGTCCAACTAACGGTTTGTAAAGTTCGTGAACGACAAACTACTGTATTTCAGAAGGTTAATGCACTAAAATCCGCACAGCCTCACCACCCCAAGTATTTCCAAGAATCCCTTTTGGAGGCGTAGTAAGAATGCAAGGAGGGTGGCAACTGACAGACAAGTGCAAAGGATTTCTACCTTCAAAACCAGCTTGCAACCCCCAGTCATTGTCTAATGGGCTGCTAGCAAACTTTCACTTTTATGACCATTGAGACAAGATACACCTTCCTACTAGTCCGGTAGTCTCTTGTACATTGTCATTCAGTTCATTTTCACACAGCGACAGGTGCTGATGTTACATTGTGATGAACGTATAAAGGTTATAATTAAACATTAAATTATCAACTACGAGTTTTCTTGTATATGTACAGTAACTTTTAAAGGGCAATGTCGCTTTAAAAAAAATCAAGTAGCAAAAAAAGAACTATTGAAAGTGAGCGTTGTGCTTTTCAAGAAAAATTGGAAATCGCTTATTTCTGTTGTGAAATAGAAGGTAAAACTACATGTTTGATGTGTGGGCAAAATATAAGTGTTACAAAAGAGTACAATGTAAGACGGCATTACCAAACCCATCGTGAAAAATACGACCAGTAAAAAGAAAAGTCAAGGGAAGATAAATTACGGGATTTTAACGCTGCACTCGGCAAGCAACAGTCTTTGTTTACGAACGTGAAACGAGACAATGAAGCCGTTGTTAAAGCAAGCTACGTAATTGCAGAACTTATAGCAAAGAATTATAAATGTTTTAGCGAAAGTGAATTTGTAAAAGAGTGTCTTGTAAAAACCACAGAAGTTGTATGTCCCGATAAGGTTCAAAATTTCAAAAACATTTCCTTGTCACGAAACACTGTTGCCGAAAGAGTTAGTGATATTGCGACTAATTTAAGTGAACACTTGTTGGCAAAAGTTAAAAGTTTCACGGCGTTTTCTATTGCAGTCGATGAAAGTGCAGATGTTAGTGGCGTGGCACAATTAGCTGTGTTTATCCGGGCCTGTGATACTGACTTAATTACAACTGAGGAGTTATTTTTTTTTATTTCCTTGGCACTACAGCCCCAGTGGGCCTAGGCCTACCTCCATGAACTCCGTTCACTTTCGATTTTTCTAGATCTTACANNACGGTAGGACTCCTTGGGCGAGTGATCGGCTCGTCGCAAGGCCTCTACCTGTAGACAAACACAGAAAAACGCACACAAACATCCATGCCCTAAGTGGGATTCGAACCCACGATCCCGGCTTCCGAGCGAGCGAAGACAGCGCATGCCTTAGACCGCTCGGCTACCGTGACCGGTCCAATATAAGGGAATACCCAGCAAAATATATTACGTGCCTCTGTGATTAGATCATCACAAGGCAGCAGCTTTGTTATACGAGCTCAAAATTGAATGCCGCGACCGAGGAGTTACTAAATATAATTTCTCTTAAAAACACAACGACTGGTGAGGATATCTTTAACGAAGTGTATGGGCTCTTAGAAAAGCACAATTTTCCGTTATCGAAACTTGTGTGTGTAGCAACTGATGGGGCTCCTTCTATGACGGGGAAACAGAACGGGGTTGTTGCTAAGTTAATGGCCAAGCAGAAAGATGTCTGTCCTAGTTGTAAGTTTCACCATATTCACTGCATCATTCACCAAGAAGTTCTGTGCTCAAAAATCATAAAAATGAATCATGTGTTGCAATTTGTGAAGAAAGTAGTAAATTGTATTCGATCTCGGGGACTGAATCAACGTCAGTTTTCTTCTTTACTTAGTGACATTGCATGTGAATTTGAGAGTCTACCGTACTATGCAGAAGTTCGCTGGCTTTCGTGTTATAGTGTTTTAAAGCGCTTTGGCTTCTTCGAGAAGAAATTAAGATTTTTTTGGAAATGAAAGGCGAGTCACCCGACAAACTTTGTGACGATAATTGGGTTCAGGATTTGGCCTTTATGGTGGACATTACCTGGCATTTAAACGCTAGGACATTTCCCGTGGTTTTAATGTTACTCCGGCTGTAAAGAAAGCAGTCCTAGTCTCTTCTTGGCTCTTGGCCATTCAGCTAGTGTGTCCAGGGAGTGCGAAAGAGAGAGAGTGTAGTTACCCATAAATCTTACTTATCCACTCTTCATGTAGCGCTTGCTGTGACACTACTGTATCATCTCGTGTTCTCACACTTCTGGGCAGTAACGCCGGGTAGCTAGGCAACAAGCCCGTCTCCTAGCTGAACATCCTTACAACCCGGCGGACAATGCACTTCATTTCAATATTGTGAAATGTAGACCCATTGCTAAGAAACGAGATGACACACAAGTTTTCGTAGAGATTGAGCCTTGGAAACCAACTCGTTAAGGAACACGTTTCCGTGGATACGAGTGATCAAGAAATATGTCCTTGGATACCGATAAACTGTATAAGGTGCCGTCCAGATCAGAGTAGAGACAGTGACCAGAATGGAGCGGGTCCTAGGCAGCAACTTATTGTGTCTTAAGTTATTAAGATTACGAGTGACTGTACAAGATGGCGTTAATAAATCCAGTCACCCAGTCCAAAACACGTTACTATTAGTCATGACTAATGACGTGAACATACACTGCTGTGCCCGTTCATTTCAGTATTTAATAGCGAGAAATTCACTCGCGTTACACAACAAATGGAGAAGGGAAGAAGCGCAGCACTTCCGGTTGCACAGACAGTCCGCGCTCTCAAGCCGCACCTCCGTAGCCTGCATTCTCTTAACGAATTCCCGTCAGATCCCGAAACCCCAAAGCAAACGTGGCACCAGAACTGCACCCAGCATTGAAAATTTTCCAATCCAATTTATCGTTCGTGGATATGGATCCACAGGCGATAAGATCCCGCCTCGGGGAAAGAAGAAGCAGAAGTTTTAAGACGACATCCACTGCCACCAAACCTCGTTCCCAGAAACCTCTGTGAGGTTTACTCACTTCTGCATGTTTACGTACTCCATTTCGTAACGATGATATTATCTCGGAATATAAAAATCTTAGCTCAGCGAAAGGATCTTGCTCATAATCCAGATGGATGCGGTTTGAATCTCGACGACGACGATCGAGTGGCTAGTCAATTTAGAGAACAGTACATTGAAATCGGCCCCTACCGCTGTCTGCCACACTCTGTTCTCTCAACCATCTTGTTCCTAACATGAAACTCGATGTTATAATCTCTGCAGCTGATACATTATCACTAAATTAATAAACTGCAGTTCTTTCGTGGTTTTCTATAGTTACTGCAAGCGAATTCTGGGATATTGTTACAGCTGGAAAAATCGCAGTTTCCTCTAAAATCCCTTCCAATCTTCCCCACATTCAACGTGGGAGGTTCGAATTTCGCATGAAACCGTGGGAAGAACCTTCATTAAAACACTTTTAGTTCCAACAAGAGCCCCCTTAGCAGTTGCATGTGATATCATTCCAGAGAGCTCATTATCGCTTCTCTCGAGATTCCTACCGATATGTTAATCAGTATACACTTATTCAGTTAGGTTACCTGCTTGCGGCCCATCGCAGCTAAATAAACCGTCATTAAATTATATAAAAATACTTACCATAAGGTAAAGGTTGCTAGAGGAATTCTTCGTATAGGGAGAACGAACACGATCTCTTCAAACGCCTGTTAGTTCCCCATTAAATAATTTGTGGAGGAAAGCGTAAAAATAAGTGGTCAAACGATTAACTTAATAATTAAGTAATGTAATCACTAAGTCAATGAACGGATACCCAAATAATCGAAAAATTTTAGAATTTATGGACGAACGAAGGAATGTGTGAAAAAAATAAGGTAAAGCCATCCATGTAACAGGCCGTGGAGCCTCATGGATTTTTTAGATGTCGAGGCTCTCACATTTTCTAGACAGTCGGCTTACAGATGGCGGTGAGGTCACCAGCCTTACGCGCCGGTCGCCTTTACTCCAAAGAAGATTCCTGGTACTAATATCTGATAGATACTGGGTCGATCCAATTGCCATAGGGCGGCTGGAAGGACTAAGTCAATTGAAAAACCCAGTGACCTCTGGAATAGAACCCGCGACCTTCAGACTTGTAGCATATTACTTCAACCAGCTAAATTAACGCGTGCCCCTGAAGGTATATGTGCATGAAACAATGATAGAATTAACTAATTGATGAAGATAAATGCACAGAGAATAAATAAACGGACTAACAACTGAATGAAGGGCCGCGCCATAGCTCAAGCGGTTAGTCGCTGGCTTCCCACCGCGGCGGCCCGGGTACGATCCCCGGTCTGGTCAAATGGGATTTATGGTGGACAAAGTGGCGCTGAGACAGGTTTTCTTCGAGTACTACGGTTTCCCCTGCCAATCTTCATTCCACCAAATGCTCCACAATCACCCTCACCTATCATCTGGGGCTGGTACAAGAGGCTAGAAGTGGCCGCAGTACAAGGGACTTAGTCCCACCCCACTAGCAATCCATTTGTGTATTGTCAACATTGTAAGTATATATATAACATTCAGAACACCCATTGTAAGAGTGGCTGCCAAACTGTATCGATGTCCCTCTGATGATGGTCTCTAAGGGCATGAAGAATTGAAATAAGAAAAGTCTTCACCAGTCAAACTGGACGAAATTGTTTTATCTTTTATAATTATATATCAGAGATTAACAAATATTATTTATTAATATAATATGTTCTACAACAGGTACAGAAGTTAAAATGCGGGTTACCCTACACTTCTATATGTACGTATATATAAAACCAGGAAAACCCCATGCAGGAACAAAGATCTAACGTAAAAGCCAACTATCTCATTGACACAGTTTCAAGCCCTCGTGACAACAAACTACGGTACCGATCATGAACACCCGCAATACCAAAAATATGCAAAAGTAGAGATCATCAATTGATAACAGTACAACACCTCACTAACGCGCCTCGTCACGGACAACGGGCTGCATGTTCATCGGTAAATATTTATGCATACATTAGCATATCGGAATAAAAGTACACAACACCTACAGATTTGATCAAAACGAAAACTTAATGTTGCCATACTCGTATATTTTTGCAGACACCGATAGGAAACGAGCACTAGACAGCTGTAAACAGCATGACAAAACAATGTTATCAAGCGCACAGTACTTCGTATAACCTACATCACCATACTGCAACATAAATTTAAGCGAAATAATACCCCATATATTTTAAACATTTCCATATATGAATTTGCAGTAAATTGTATTCCCTGATGATTGTTCTGTAAGACGGAAACATGTCTGGGGCTCTGTAGCACACAGCTTCTTAGGCAATCAACGATGGATGATTGTATGCAGAGAGTACAACGGGAAATGAAGCCTATCAAAATAACTGACTTCAGTTTCCATTTTAAGGAATACATAAAAATGACTATACGAGTAAAGTGGAAATATCTTACCTTCTGAGGAATATTTCTTTTCTTCTCCAGCTCCCTGATTTCTTGAAGATTTCGAACTGCATAGGAATTGGCCTCCCCCGGTTCCTTTTTCTTCTCCTTCCGTACTCTCTTGGTGACATTCCTAGCCTCCTGGTCCTCTGCTTCTGGGCTCCCATTCCTTAGGACTGTCGCCAGATCTCGTTCCAGCGCACTGCGAGGCGCACCTGTTAAGGTTGAGTTTGACCCTTCACCTTCTTTCCTCGTTCCAGATGCTGGAAAGTCGTCCGAATCATCTTCTATCCTTTGTCTTCCGTGCTCAACACTGTCCTCAAATTTTGTAGGTTTCTTTGATGAATGAAATGTTGTTTCATCTGATGTGACACGCTGCTTGCTTTTCTTCCCATACATCCTTCTCTTGCCTTCATAATTTGCTTTGGGGTTTTTTGTTTCCGTCTCATCACTGTCATCATCGTCAGTATCATCATCAATGTCGTCGTCATCGTGACCATCACCACCATCCTCACTGTCATATCCATCATCATCATCATCATCATCATCATCATCATCATCATTAATCTCGCTATTCTCCGCCTTTTCGACATCAGTCCTGTTTTCTGTATAATACTCAGGGGTGGTGACACCCGTTAGAGACGGGTTGGAACGGTCTGCACCGTATGAGTCATCATCTTCATCCCAATAAGAATCATCCCTTATGTTGCCTTCAGGTTTCCGTGTTGGCTGCAGTTCAGTCGTCCTGCTGGCAATGGTTGTC
Organism: Cryptotermes secundus; assembly: GCF_002891405.2. Taxonomy (NCBI): domain Eukaryota; kingdom Metazoa; phylum Arthropoda; class Insecta; order Blattodea; family Kalotermitidae; genus Cryptotermes; species Cryptotermes secundus. Next base: position 528,547 of record NW_019730587.1, on the reverse strand, counting down.
AGCTCTTCAAACTCCGACTGTCCAAATGTGTGCATTGTACTCGTAGCGTAGGGATGACGTCTCAGTTCTGAGATATGTAGCGGGATATCAAGAGGACGCACAGCTGGTAATTCTTCTTCCAGGTCTTCATTTGTGTATTCTGGCTGGCCACCTGAAACAGTGACACAAATTAGTGGCAGGAAGTGACAGAGTTACAAGGTGATCCGGCTCCTTCAGCTCATGAGGTCAGCGCAGGAATTTATGCATACGGTTCTCATTCCATAAAATGGGTCGTCAACAAAAATCCCATTACCAAATCAACTGAAGTAAATGCGAACTGCGGAAATGTGCGCATGTGTTGCTTAAGCTTGTCTTGTGATTTTGGAAAATAAGTGGTTTTTATGTTAATTTATTCTAGCAACACAACCAACACTGTAACCGTTCCACTGCCGTGCTGCCTATTTAAATACGATTAATGCTATTAATTTGAAATTGAATTGTTTCAATGTAAGGACAGGAACAAGTGTAGTGAGACTTAGATCAATCCTTCTATTTAAGAGTTAGCGTCTTCCCACGCTTACAGCAGAGACAGGAAGACACCCCACTGAGAAGTCTCTTTGAAAGTTAAGCGAAAAATAGCTAAAAATCCCATGGTATACTCAATGCTTGGAATCTAGTACATGCCTTATTTTAGGAGAGTGATAGTTTTACGATCCCAAGCCACGCTGCACATTCGTCACTTTTTGGACAGGAGTTCGTTAAGACAGAATTTTTTTACCCCTTTGTAAGTGTTAAAGTGACTGGAGGAATGTCTAATTAGAATACGTCTAAATTTTAAACCGACCAATCACGGAAATTTAAGTGTGTGACAGAGCAGGGACGCTGGTGAAAGCCAGGACTTGAACGTCCGGGGAAGCGTTAGTGGGTAAAGATAGTCGGCAGAAGTTAGACGTAAAGTTGTCGGAAAAGTCAAACACCAGACTCCGAAGATATCAGACGTAAAGTCACATACCGGGGCACGTTGAAATTAGAGGCAAAGTGTAGAAGTCAGTCAATTGCCAGAATTAGAGATAGAAACTTAAAGGGTTACCAGCCGACTTTGTAGTCACAAGCTTTAATGATATTCGAGTAATAATCTGCTGTGAAGTGAGAAACAACGGTTACAACACTACCAACGGTGCAAACCTAAACACACTGCACAGTTTGAAACCACTTTTCTTGCCTTTCGTTAAGTAATTGAAATATAGGAATGTTTAAGAAATGTAAAGCCACAACTAAATCTATGTCCGCTGCTATAAGGAACAGTTTTTCGTATCACGTTCTGCTTCAGAGATGACGGTGAAGTTGAAATTTACATTGACTCTTAAGTATGGCCAAATTAGCGACCATAAGGTAAGGTAAATTTGTCCCTGTATTTAACTAATTAATTGGGAAAGTCATATTGAAATATTAATTTTATCTGTCCATGAGTACTGAGTGTAATGTGAAAACTTGGAAACGTTCAATGCGGTTCAGACCAGTGTTGCTCATCTAGTGGAACCTGACGGTCGGCTGGCTGGGACGTGAGATCTCAAATGTAGAACTTCCATTAAACGAGAAACGCAATACTAAAGGTTACATAACTGTAAAAATTGATTTTCATTTCATGCGTCCTGTTGTGTTACAAAGTACAACCTCTTTATTACAACCGTCACAACACAACAAATATCAAAATCAGTGCCTAGTTTTGGTTCTGCTACATGTTTCGGCTATCAGTAGCCATCATCAGGCAAATACACGGTTCATGTCACAAGTTTGAACACAAAAAGCTGCTATAAACTTTCTCATTAATCGATTGAATCAATATCCCCTTTCGCATAACAATAAAAACATAAAAGAAAACATTGTTAGAACTATTCTAAATAATAATAAATACCCACTAAATACCATACAACTAGCACAAAAACCATCTACAAAAAATTCTACGCTGAAAAATAAATGGACCACCTTTACCTATTTCGGTCATGAAATCAGATCTATTACTAAACTTTTCAAGAATACTGAAGCTGGTATCTCACATAAGACAAAAAACAATACAAAACATTTGTTGGAAATAAATGATGACAAAAATGATATGTATAATCTCAGTGGGGTTTACAAACTACAATGTGCTGACTGTCCATTAAAATATATAGGACAGACCAGACGTACCTTTAAGATCAGATTCAGAGAACACATACGAGACATAAAAAATAACGGACAAAGCTCCAGATTTGCTCAACATATATTGGGCACCACACATGAATACAGTACGACAGACAAAACATTAGAAGTTCTATATATCGGCAAGAAAGGCCGAACCTTGGATACTTATGAAAGATTTCACTTTTACGAAATCAGCAAACTGAATTTGCAACTGAATGATAATTTTACCGAAATGTTTAACCCTATATGTGGTGTAATCATGGATGCATACAAAACATAATATAGTCATACCCCCTTGCCCCCTTCCACCACTTCCGCATACACCTTATCTCTACCTCACCCCTCCCTCCCTTGCATTGACTTTAATCTTACATCACCAGATCAGTCGTTGTTTACATTCCCTACAGTGCGGACAATACTTTGTAAGATGAGGCACCGACTAAACAGTAATATAAACTATATCTTCAATACCAAATTCAATTGTTGATTATAACAACATTTAATCATATAATTTTCAGATTAACATTAATTTACTACTTCTACATTAGGAGCCTCCTATACAATTTTATATACACAAAATAAAGAATACTCCAGTTTGTCCGTGGGAACACAACGAAATTACAAAACCAACAACTGATTCAGTGATATAAAATATCAATCTAAGAATTTTATTCTTGTTTTATACTATAACTTCTGTTTTATATAATGTGATTTATTGTATTTTTATGTCAAGTGTTTTATTTAATTAATAGTACTGTATCCAATTTTATTAGTACTGCAGTTCAGTGGTGTATATATGTTAACCGTGTATTTGCCTGATGTTGCCTGATTGATAGTCGAAACTAGGCACTCATCTTGATATTTGTTGTGTTGTGACGGTTGTTATAAAGAGGTTGTGTAAAAATGAACTTCCTGGAGGGAGAGATATCTTTTCATTCTGATGGGATTACGCTTGATAAAATGACCCGTGAGACACAAGATACAAATGCCTGAGAATGTCCGTTTAGATGAAAACGATACTGCTGAATCGTTAGTATCTCACATTTCAGATATGCAGAGACAGACGGATCTACGCTTCTTTTCAATCTGACGAAAACAGAGCCTTTTTGATACCTACTGAATTTCCGACGATGCCTTGGCTCCTGCTAACATAATTCCAGAGAGAAGCTTGCACTCTCTAACAAACCGTATCCAAATATCGCACTCCAATTATTCTGGCGGCAGCTCAAGGACTACAAGAACATGCAGCCATGCCGTATTCTTGTTAGCGTCTCTGGATATAACAAGGCTTGACGTGCAAATCAACTTGACTTGTTCCTGACTTCAACCAAGCCAAAATCATCACGGACAGAAAAGTATAAAGAATAAACTTCGTACTCGTGACTTTTAAACAAAAGAAGATATTTCCATCCTTTTTACGCATGGTTTCTGTCTAAAATTACTCCAGATGCATAGATGACTTCAGTAATGGGGTCTACAACAACAGTAAATATCAATTTATATGTGATTTTCTGGGTTCTCATGGCGCTGAGAGCGAATATTACAATCTTGTAGGATGACCCTCCGTGCAGACTGACAGATTGTTACGAAGGTATCCGAGGAACTTGCTGCCTCCACGGTCAGGATAGAAGAGTAGGTCGAGAATGGGAGAAATAGAGGGAGAACCGGGACTGGGTTCGAGCGAACCGATTGAAATAAGGACAAGAGAGTGGAGAGAGGAGAGTGTGGCCTTACAAGCGGGCGTCTTCCGAGGGCACAGTGACGTGGCTGAGGGAAGTTGCAAGAAACAGAGCACGGAAACATATTCATTAGTCTTCCATCTTGAAGAATGAGGCAGTTGGTTCCTTCAAAATATTTTGACGATCTGCCAGATTGTTCGACGTCATATTCCAAGAAAAATATCTTCAACTTCTCACTGAGCTTATGCACCCTCCTTTTGAAGACCGAGGGAGAGTGAAGGAAAACTCCACATATCCAGCCTTGGCCCTAGATGAAGCAAAGCGTCAGCGTCGTTTCCGTTTAATGCAAGGATAATTTACATTAAGTATTGCCCGGCGAATTAAATGTGTGTCTAGAACAACACCTGATCCACATGCAGCTGCGTGGAAATGTATCGAACTCATACAAGGCAACACTGGGTTTCTCTATTTATTTCGGCAATAATTTTACGGCGCTGATTATATAACGTCGGATGGCAGTGTGATAGGTGAGTGAAAAACTGGAAATGATTTGGACGGAAGAGGTCCAGATTTTTCTGGAGAGACTGAGGAAAACCACGAAAGGCATCAGGCAATGTAGCCGGTTTCCTGGCCGCGTTTCGAACCAAGCACCTGCGAAATACAAGTTAGAGCCCCACTGCTCGGTGATGCCACAAAGTGGATCTTTGTAAGAGAGAAAGACGAAGATTTTTGTATCTGGGCTGTGACGCAGAGTAATCTGTCAGAAAATTATGGACGTTTCATAGAAGCTCCATTATCAGTATGTTCAGGATATTCATGAGGGTATTATTGTACCCCGAAGCTGGAAACAACAGATTCTTCCTAAATGTTGGTTTGTTTTTACCAATTGCTCGCCGCCACATCCCAGAGGGGGCAGCCTCTCATATACACAGCCACGAGAACCTCCGAATGATCATGTCTGTAAAGAATGAATTTGAAGTCAAAGGGTGCGCAAAACGTCTAGAACGCATTTTCAAATTGTGTGCGCTCGACTGGAGTGCAACTTCCTTTTGTCTGTGCACGAAGCTAACGCACGAGGGGGAGATCGTGTCGCCCGTCCGCATATCCTCATCTCAAGTAACTCCAGGAATTCGGATTAAAGTTGGTATTAATGATCGAAGTTCTGAGTCGCCTTCTTACGCTAACATCAAAAACACATAATTACAATTCTGAATATTGCTTTGTGTGAGTGGGAAACTCAGGAATGAACATGCAGTGAGAGCGGGGTTCTGAGGGCAGTGTTTGAACCCAGGAGAGAGCAGATATTCTTACCGGCAGGCTGCAGAAAACTGCATGAAAAGGAATGCATACACAGCATTAGTAAGATGACCAAATCAACAACGTAGCACACATGGGAGACATCTCCATACAAAATTTGGAAGGAAAGGAAACTTACCAACTGGAAAACATAAGCATAAATGGGATTATACTTTCGAAACTGATCTTAACTATAATGAGAAGCGTGGGCTTGAACCATCTGACTGATAGTAGATGCGCATGCTTGGCACAAAAGTTTTAGCTTGCCCTTTATTGTGATTTTATTCTTACCTCCCACTGATGGAACCTGTTGTCAGGTGTTTATGGGCTGTTCTCTACTGACCGGAGTTTGTCCAGTGATTGAGACTAGCTCTTTCTAACGGGCCCAACTGAGTAGGTCTATCCTGCCCCATCCACCCGAGGACGGAGACAAATCCAGTTTCCGAAACGTTGTGGTTTTTTGTCTTATATACACCAGACGATGGACAGAGTCCAAAATAAGAAACCGTACAGTTCTGTACAGCAAACACCACCGTCAGAATCCTTTCAAGTCTAAAAATTACCTTCTCAAAAATTTCTCTTCATGCAATATATTTGTGTGCGCACTTATAAAATCAGCAAATATACTTCCAACATGACATGTTGTCGATTTTGAAGTCTCAGTGAGTGCGAAACGAAATTTGTAGCTTTGTCATAGAAATTATTCAGTCGGATGTCGGGTTTCTTTAAAATCCATTTTAATTTGTATGTCCTTAAATACGTGAAGTATCTTCTCTTTTACGATGTACGAGCCGCCCGAGAGTTCTTGGCCGCGAAGGAAAGTCTGCTTCTAGAGAGGGAAAGGGGGGGGGTTCACTTACCCCAGCAGCGAAAGAAAGGGTGACAATGGTGTTTCGGCTCTATTGGGTTACTGGATACTGGGTGTTATAGTCAGCCTTGCGTCTCCCAGCTCAGTGTACTGTTTATTCCAAACAGCCTATACGTGTTCCCAAGTACCCCGTTACTTTCCCCCACCCCTTCCCCACTCACCCCCATACACGCCAGAGAATAGCTGTAAACTCCTTGGGCAACAGTTCCGGATTTAGGTTTCAAGCCGATTACCGTGAAACTGCTAGACGGAGATTTTGGTGATCGGTGACAGGGAGGTGGGTGTCTGTTCTATAAATTGAGGTTCGACCTGTGTTTCAACATTTGTCTTTGCCGTTCCTTTCGTTTTACTCACCTCTGGTTTGCATATAATATCCTTCTCCTAGCCAATTGTTGAGGTACTGATTTTTTGGTAAAAATTAGTGCCCATAACTTCGCTATTAGTAGAATATTGACGGTGTAATGTTAACTCCAAGTTACTGTAGAATAGAGAATTATTCGATATGAATTTAAAAAATTTCGGAGCTTCCCCACCGGAGATATGAGATGTTAAAAACGGCCGATTTTGGCCCAAAGCAAAGCTTGGAAGCTCCCAGAAGATTTTGGAAAGTAGATACGGGGTTCAAAACTACGTGATTATATTCCCCATGCAGAAGACAACAAAGGGTAGAAATCACAGATCTGATACTTCCCCCCTCCCAATGGTCTTTGAAGGTCAAAAATGGCGTTTTTCCCAAAATCGATAGGTAAGGTTCAAGCTTAATTAGAACTAGAGGAAGTGAGTTGAGTAAAAACTTGTAATAATATGAACTGTAGTCCAAATCATGAGGAACAAATTGGTTTTTATTGGAGTTTCTAGCATCAATAGATATCGAGATATACGTGTAGAAGGTGACGTAAACCTCAATTTCAGCCAAAAACGCGTTTTCTTTTCGCATTATAGAAACGGCTGTACCGGGAGAACCGAGGGGATTAAATTTGTTTAAAAATATTTATGAATTATAAAAATACGTATAAAATAAGTGTATGAAATATATTTTTTTAAATGGTCGAGCGACCTATCTGGACTTCACATGAAATTACCCTATACTAACTGGGCGCTTCGATACAAACCAAATGAAACATGAACTTTCTACTTATAAAACAGCGCGACGAAGGAAAATTTGTACGTCCCTGGCGGGAACTAAAAGTTGTGAACACACGCCAAACATGTTCTCTCTCCACCCAAGCACTGCTTTTCCGCATCATGGACAGGGTCAGCTCTCTGATTCTTTGATAGCTGAAGTGGTCTGCTAGGGTTCAAGCGCGTTCTGCCACACGCATGCGCTCAGAAACATTGGTTGAAACACATCCTCGTTAACTCCACGGCGAACCTTCTTCCTTTTGATTGTTGTTAATTCACTTAAAATACCCTGGTTTTATGGAACCCGAAGGTTCATTACTGTTTTCACAAAGGCAGGCCATTAGACTCCACTGAGCCAGCTGAATCCATTCCGCATTCCGTCCTATCTACAACTACTCCTCCCAAAATTTCTTCCGATGAGATTTTTAAACTAATATATTTTGCGCACTTCCCTCTCCCCATCCTGCTACATGTGCAACCAGTCTCACCGTTTTGATTTGATCGGCTCAATTATGTATATATGATGGAAATCAGAAGGTATGAGGCACCTCTTTGCGTAATTTTCTCCATCCATGTGTTAAATCCTCAGTCGTAAGTTCACGCTCACGTTCGCTCTCTCTCTCTATGCGATTCTATGTTCTTTAACACAAAATTCCTTTTTAAATAAATCTGTGCTAAGTTCCGAATAACTCTACAATACATCTTTTTCTATAAATACTACACATATACATGACAGTTAATCGATGACGAAATTATGTCTTTTTACAGAACTGGAAGATCCATCGATATGTTTAAAATTTAAGGTAAAGAAAGGTAAAGTGTTTAACTAATTAAGTACTACGTCATGAAGGCGTATGGGGGAGTGGATGTATAGATCCACAGTTTCTTGACCTCGGCACCAGCTGGAGATGAGTGGTCAGCTTCACGCCACGGCTGCTTTACCCCTGAGAACGAGATTCCAGTACCCATTGTATAGGAGACTGGGTGGGCTCTAGAGCCGATCTGGACGACGTGGAGAAGAGAACAATTCTTCACCCTACTTGGACTTGAACCTCGACCTCTTGGTCGTCCAACCCAGAGCCAGTCGCTATACCAACTACACTATCCTGCATCCTATAGCTGACCAATATGAAGGAAATTTAAAACATTCTGAAACCCATAACTACATTAAAATTCAAAACATATTCTGACTTCACATTGGTTTTCTGGTTGGATTAGGTAGAGATGTGTGTGACTATGGTACATGGATCCTTTGCTGGCATGGCATGGTGCATCCTCAGGTTGCAGATGGACAAAATGGCCTCCAGATATGAAATATTAATACTAAATAAGGAGCTGCAGAGAGCCGACAAAGTGATCCTCCAGCTTGAGAAAAGTGCACAGAGTTCAACAACTCATCATAAAACATCAGCATGTTATGGAATGTTATTCAGGGTTTGGCAAGACCCTAGAAATAGGGTGACTCAGAGTGAGGGATCAGCTTTGTCTTGTGAAAATAATAATTACGCTATTCCAAAAAGGCGAGTTTAGAGAATGGCTGATCAACTGTAGGCACACTTTGCTCCAGATTACACTGCGAGAGGCTCAAACCATACACATCAGTGACTCAGCGCTCCTTACGTACGGAACCCTAAGCAGTTGGACTACACCTTGTATTTCCAAGAGAGAACTAGAGGCTGTGGGCAGTATGCGCTATGTTTTGCACTGTATATCTTGGCTTAACACAAATCAGATTCCTGTTTTAACAAATCTGATTATTCTCACCGCTCCTCATATTTGCTTTTGGGCGCCAGCTAGCTCCAATTAGGGCTTACTAATTGTCTCAGGTGGTTTATTTTGAAGTGGGTGGGGATCCTTATATACATATTATTGTCAGAATGAATTAATGTTTCCTTAAACAGGTTAACCGACAATCTTTCATAATGACAACGTAGTGTATTTTTTCTAGGTCTAGTGGCCAGAGTTCGTGGCTACAGATCCAGCGGTCCCGGGTTCGATTCTCGACGCTACCAGATTTTCTGAGAACTAGTGGGTCTGGAAAGGGGTCCACTCAGCCTCGTGAGGACAAATGAGGAGCGACTTGAATGAAAAAGTAGCGTCTCCGGTCTATATAATCGAAATTAACAGCCGTGGGGATCCGATACGCTGACCACGTGACACCCTCTATCCGCTAAAGTTGGCATTAACTTCGCTGACAAGCGGCGGTCGCTCGGCCGGTATGGTTAGCTTGCGGACCAAAACCACGGAGTTTTAGTTTTTTCAAATACTGTTTGGAAGAACTTCAAGGTTGAGAGTTTTAGAGACATTGAGGTGAGAAATATAACAAAAACATAAATGAAAGAGACGGATTGGGAAATGTGTAATCCTGTGGCCTACACCCTTCCACTTCCGTTGCAAGAACGAAGAATGTGAACCGAATGCGCCCGATACATTACGGAATAATCACTTCCTGACTGACCTTATCTTTGGAAGGAATCTTATGTAAACCGATCTCAGAACGTGCTTCCAATTTAAAACCAAGAATGGACCTGAAAAGAAGTGGAATAGAAGTACGGGAGGGGGTGAGTAGGAAGCGGGGGGTGAAACAGAGTGAGGAACACGGAGAACAAATGAATCGCCGAGTCTTAATAGCGACGAAGGCTTTAGAAGGCTTTGTTGTAGGTAACCACTTCCGTGGCCATATATCCTATGCCTTATTCAGAGCAAAGCCATCCATAATAAGAAAGGAGGCCGTTTAACACGACATTAGGTGGCTTCACAACATAATCCGCTTCTTTACGCTTTTCGAAACTTGGGCAATGGAATTACACTGCCTTGAGTTGCAGCTGGATTTAGTCATAAACTGTAGCGTCAGGATCCCAGTACCACAGACCACCGGCCGGGACTGCCTGCTGCTATAATTCTGCTGGGAGATCATAGCGGTTTCATCGCTTTCCCACACTCACTAGGCAAGTTACAGGCAGTCCAGTGATGGAATTTCTTGTAGCAGAAGGCCGTGAAATACCTCAGACTTGCTTCTGACCACAGAGCCTAGGGGTTCGATCCCGGGCGAGTTTCGTGTGGCACGAAGTGGGGCTGAAGCACTCTCATCTCCGAGTTCCCAGGCTCTAACGTACATACCTATCGCATCACCCCAGACGCACAACACTGCCATATCCTCGGTCTCTAAGTTTTGAATGTCTCTGAGCCGGCATATGCCTGCTTACGAAGTATGGGGAAAAAGTTTCTTTAGAAGGCAAAGGGAGAGTTGTTTTATTTTTTGTTGTTGTTTATTCTCTATCTCTATTATAGTTCTTTGCCATTTTTTAGTTTCAATTCCTGCATATAAGGAGCAGGGATAGCGCAGTCGGTATAGCGACTGGCTACGGGCTAGACGACCGAGAGGTCAGAGTTCGAGTCCAGGTGGAGTCAAGAATTTTCTCTTCTCCACGTCGTCCAGATCGGCTTTGGAGCCCGCCCAACTCCTATAGTACAATGGGTACCGGGATTTCTTTCTCGGGGGGTCGTTAAATATTTCCCAAATTTGTTTTATTACTTAACAGCTCTAGGCCCCATTTCTTAGCCATGGCAGCATATAGTGTGAACCTCTCTGTTTTCCGGTTTGCCTAAACAGATTTGTTTTCGGGATTAGTCCTTTAAATAACAATGACGTTTAACACTTTTGGAGTAAGTGCATGAACATTTTCCAAACTTATAATGAAGCGTAAAAATTAAAATATTTTTCCGAAAGAGTAAAAGACTGTAGCTTCTTCAAAATTTGTTTCTATTATACTCCTTCCTACGGCCGGGGTTCATTTCCCGGCAGGACCAAGAGATGTCCAGACCGGCTCTTGGGGCCCACAGTCTCTAATGCAATGCGTGACGGGGTTAAAGAGACCGGGGCGGGAAGCTGATTACTCATTTGTAATCAGTGCTGAGGTCAAGAATCATGGAGCTGAATCTCCACTCCCTCACGTGCCTTCATGACATTGTTGGTCGGTCTGTTAAATTTATGCTGGTACTAGCTAGCACAGTCACATGTGACTTCGAATCTCGTTGAGATCCGTGATCAAAATTTTTGTTCTCTCCAAGATACGCAGGTGAGTTTGATGTATGGTCTCCTCTTTGATGAGTGAAGGGGTCGGTCTTTCTATGCATGCTCTACGTTCATTATACAGCAGTTTCAGCACGAGTATATCCGCGCTGTCACGGCGTCCCGGTCACTGTGGACTCTGTGTCACTGCACTGCACTGTACTGTACTGTACAGGGATTGGCCTCTCTGTGTAGGCACTACGTTTGTTGCACAGCAGTTTCAGCACGAGTATATCTGCGCTGTCACGGCGTCCCGGTCACTGTGGACTCTGTGTCACTGCACTGCACTGTACAGGGGTCGGCCATTCTATGTGGGCGCTACGTTTGTTGCACCGCAGTTTCAGCACGAGTATATCTGCGCTGTCACGGCGTCCCGGTCACTGTGGACTCTGTGTCACTGCACTGTACAGGGATCGGCCTCTCTGTGTAGGCACTACGTTTGTTGCACAGCAGTTTCAGCACGAGTATATCCGCGCTGTCACGGCATCCAGGTCACTGTGGGCTCTGTGTCACGCTACTGCACTGCACTGCACTGTACTGTACTGTACTGTACTGTACTGTACAGGAGTCTGTGGTTCTATGTAGGCGCTACGTTTGTTGCACCGCAGTTTCAGCACGAGTATATCTGCGCTGTCACGGCGTCCCGGTCACTGTGGACTCTGTGTCACTGCACAGCACTGTACAGGGGTCGACCTCTCTATGTAGGCGCTACGTTTGTTGTACCGCAGTTTCAGCACGAGTATATCTGCGCTGTCACGGCGTCCCGGTCACTGTGGACTCTGTGTCACTGCACAGCACTGTACAGGGGTCGACCTCTCTATGTAGGCGCTACGTTTGTTGTACCGCAGTTTCAGCACGAGTATATCTGCGCTGTCACGGCGTCCCGGTCACTGTGGACTCTGTGTCACTGCACAGCACTGTACAGGGGTCGACCTCTCTATGTAGGCGCTACGTTTGTTGTACCGCAGTTTCAGCACGAGTATATCTGCGCTGTCACGGCGTCCCGGTCACTGTGGACTCTGTGTCACTGCACTGCCCTGTACAGGGGTCGGCCTCTCTATGTAGGCACTACGTTTGTTGCACTGTAGCTTCAGGACGAGTGTATCGCGCTGTCACGGCGTCCAGGTCACTGTGGACTCTGTGTCACTGCACTGCCCTGTACAGGGATCGGCCTTTCTATGTAGGCGCTACGTTTGTTGTACCGCAGTTTCAGCACGAGTATATCCGCGCTGTCACGACGTCCAGGTCACTGTGGCCTCTGTGTCACTGCACTGCACTGTACAGGGGTCGGTGTTTCTATGTAGGCGCTACGTTTGTTGCACCGCAGTTTCAGCACGAGTGTATCCGCGCATATTTGTCACTGCACTGTACTGCATAAGTAACATTATACAAGGTATACAGCGATTGTCGGTTAATGCAGGCTTGTGCAGCATGCTATGACGTGACTCATGTAATTCCTCTGAAACTAAAATTAATCAGCTGAACGATCATGGGCCTGACCGCCGCTAAGTTTAAGCCACTTATACTTCCTATGTTGAGGGGCACCCGGTAGCGTAGTGGTTGCGGCACTATGCTACAAGCCGGAAGGTCGCGGGTTAAAGTCCCGATGAGGTCATTGGATTCTTTTCAATTGACCTAATCATACCAGCCGCACTATGGCCCTGGGGTTCACTCAGCCTCTAACAGAAATGAGTACCAGGAATTAAATAAATAACTTTCCTGGGGAGTAAAGCGCGGCCGGCGCGTAAGGCTGACAACCTTACCGCCATCTTTGAGCCGATTGTCTAGATAACGTGGGACCCTTAACGTCTCACAACCCTATGGGCCTTTATGGCCTGTTACAGGGTTAGCTTTATTTTTTTTAATACTTCCTATGCCTGGCTTCTCCTTCTTCTATGCCACGTGCATTTGGATTTACATGGTTTAGGAATACGTCTGCCTGTGTGCTGCATAATTAGTTTATGTATTCTGAAAGCAACGTGCATTTTGTAGATTTATGTGCACCTGTCAAGATTTCCAGTAGCGCGGGGTACTCTGTTTGGCAGGCGCTGCAATTTCAAGAGGTGGGCGTCCGCCGCATACTCCATACACGTTTCATCTGAACGAATCAGAGCCTAGTAAAGCGTAAGTTTAATATTCATACCTAAAATACCACATTTAAATAGACAATAGACATGTACGTGCGTAAGGCCTTCGTTACAGTCCTTTCGATATGGTGTCTCCATGTTACTCTCCTGTCGAAGATAGTCTACATTATTTGAAACGGAATGTTCCCTGCGTTTAGTTGTAGTACGTCATCAGGGAATTTAAGTCTTCTGGGGATACAGATCGCCTGAGTTTTCTCTTCACTGATATTCATGCCCCAGCACCACATCCCGAATTCTCTGCAGTGAGGCCGCGTTGCAGTTTCTAGAGAAAACGACATTCGTGTTTCTAAGTCCCGTGAATATAGGCATCGTCCGCGAACAGAGCAAGATTTATCCCTGGTGCCAGGAGGCATCGTTTACATATACAGACTATACAAGATTGGGGAAAGGACAGAACATTGAGGAATCTTTGCCGCTATTTTTCTTGGCGTAGAAAACTGGCCTTCTGCAAACACTTTAAATCATCGATCAATGAGAACAAAACCAATTAGCTTAACGTGGCTTGTCGAAAATTCTAGTTCTGACAATTTATATAGAGAGCGCCATGTCGTGTGAAAGGATCTCTTGATATCTACGAGCACAGCAGCAGTCGCTATATTGTTGTTGAAAAGCTAGTCCTCGTTATATAACATCGGGTCTACTTCATCTACTTCACCATGGAAACTGAGTCTAACAATGCGATCTCATTTCTGGACGTTTTAGTCATCAGGAAAAAGACGGCACTAGCCACACAGGTATACAGGAAACCCACCCACACTGGCCAATACCTCAACTTCAATTCTAACCAGCCGCCGCATGTGAAAAGATGCTTGATAAAAAGTCTCCACGACAGAGCCTCTACCATATGCCAAGATCGACGAGATTTGGTCAGAGAAATTAACAACGTGAGACACGATCTTCAGTTGAACGGTTATCCCAAA
>NW_019730587.1:482909-513604 GCF_002891405.2 Cryptotermes secundus | reverse complement strand
TTTTGTGACATTGGTTTGTCCAGTGATTGAGGCTAGCTCTTTCTAAGGGACCCAACTGAATAGGTGTTTTCCTTCACCTGAGGACGGAAACAGATCCAGTTTCCGAAACGTCGTGTTTTTATTTGTTATCTTAAAAACCAGGACGATGGATAAAGTCCAAAATCCCAACATATCAGTGTGTTATACACCATCGTCAGAATCCTATAGTAACTACTTCTAATAATTTTTTCTGAAAGTTAATTTATTTTTGGAATGGCTGTATTTAATTTTAAGTCGATGTTATGAACACTTTAGTCATATAGTATTTCCTTTCTTACTCGTCTTTTAAGCATGATCTTTCAGAAAGAAAGTCACTGAACTTATATTTAGAACCGAGTCGCTCAGAGCGAAGTAGACCGGCTTCCTGTGGGTTCTGCATTAAGAGTATACATGGATGTACTGAAATAGTGGCAAAATTTATTAAAATAAACCACGGCCAATTAACTTCCAGAATGTCACTGTAATGTAGGTCCAAGCGTCAGAATATTTTAAGTGTCTCGAAGATATGCTCTTTCAAATGAAATCCTTTTAGTAAACCAGGCAGCAAATACTGGACAGAAGGCATCTGATCTGAAGGTGTTATATCGTGCCCAAGTTACCCTGTCTCTATACTTCACGTAACTGCGCAAGCCCCATTCTGGCAGCAGTAAAATAATCTAGCTTGAATGGTTAGCACTCCTGCTTTGTTCTCAGGAGGTCTACGTCTCGATTCTCGAACTTGAGGCGGCTATCGTGACTTTCCTCAGGTTTTGGCAGATAAGATGATAGTATAATAATAGTACTACTTTAAAGTGTCAGGAAAATATTTCCATATCCTTTTATTGTCCTTCACAACGATCACATTTTCCGGCATTATACGTACATTATAGCATAAATGAAGTAAATATCATTTAACAAAATTAGAAACAATAACTACTACTAGACTTACAGCATTGAAGGCATTAGAAATAACAATTAAAGCAAAATACTGTAATTAACTTTCTCATGGTAAAACACGGGGTTTTAACAGGTTCGCTTAGTGGGGGGGGGGGAGTCCAACTGTGTTCGCTCGGCACGGCGGCCACTGATTGGCCTATTGTAGTCTGCCCCGGGTGATTATGTTGATGGAGAATATGGTGGAATGAAGATTGGCAGGGGAACCGAAGTACTCGGAGAAAACCTGCCCCAGCGCCACTTTGTCCACCACAAATCCCACTTGACCAGGCCTGGGATCGAACCCGGGCCGCCGCGGTGGGAAGCCAGCGACTAACCGCCTGAGCTATGGCGCGGCCGTTTAACAGGCTAATATATACAAACAAGCCACTGGACATTTTCTAAAACTGTCCATGCACCATGAAACGTAACTATGCTCTTACTGTCTCCTCACATCTGTTTCGAGGTCTTCGAAATGACCGCTTCTTCTAGGAGGTTATCCCACCAAAATTCTGCACGCATTTCCTGTCTCCCGCTCCTCGCTATCTTCATATTATTTGATGGCATGCAGATCTGCAGACCTCGAAGTTCCGTCGCATATACGTACCAAGGTATGGAAGGGTGTACTCCATAATGTAGCTTACAAACTCTTACCAGAAAACTCTCGTCCCAGACTGTTAAACTTAATTGTGGCAGGCTTATAAATGATTTCGGCGGAACACAAAATATATTAAATGAAACGAGTAAAATCCACATTTAAAAAGCACAATAATGCACCATATAGAATTGCAATAAAACCTGTGAAGCTGTATGGAAGGTGGTAATGACCCCTATGTAGAAAAGGTTTTGTAACTGGTCAGTTTGACTGAAAATCAAAATGGCTCACGAACGATGTGCAAGGGCCAGTCATACCTAATCTCGCCAGAATCTTCTTAACAGTTTATGATGTATATGACAAGATTCGCTTATGGACTTCTTTAAAGTGGGCTCTGTACTACGACTAAAAATTAAAGAAGCCGACTGAAGTCATGCAGTGAGCTAACAAAAATGCAATTAACCTTTTATGATATATATGCAAAGTAATTCATGGCTTTATGTAAAGTAACGTAAAGTTAAAGTTATCCCTGTATACAGTTATGTAATTAAGCATTATTCCCTCAAGGAATAAAGGGGGGGGGGGTGTTATCCTGTAACATTCTGGATTTCAGAAATAGATGGAGGTGAGTAGTCACCGCCTCACCGCCGGGGATGCAGCACCCAGTACCCATTGGATAGGACGCTGGATAGGTCCCAGGGTAGGTCTAGACACTGTGGAGAAGAGAAAGAAATCCAGGCCATGCCAGGAATCGAAACCCGACCCTCGGATGTAGCCCTGTTGCTATACCGACTGATGTGTCCCGGCTCCTTACGTAAAGATCATTATAGCGAAGAGACGAAGAACCCAATGACGATATGTACGTGCTCTCGGTCTCGCGTATCGAATGGAACAAATCTGGCATAAGGGCTTATTTTATATACGAAAAAGTTAATGATCTTATGCAAAGCAAACTGCTGTACGGATCAACGTGGTCGAAAGCTGTAAATGCCAGACATCATTTTGCAAGTGTTTCCAATACTAATTAAAAATAAAAACACCAGTATCCTGAACTCCCCACTGTCATCTTTGCTAGATATAAATATTTTACCAGAGTCTGTAGTAAATAAATTTTAATTGAGCCTTTCTACGGCCGGGACCACCTTCACTCTCACGTACATTCCTGTGCCTGCCATTTTCAGCTGCCGCCGCTTATCGAGTACTGCAATAGACGCCTTCCTGGCTGACGAGGTAACGTGTGCTGGGTTTCCACACACAGCAGTTGTGCCGGTATCGATCTGAAGACGTGCTTCCTAGGCAATTCTTTTCTTCTAACCTCGAGTCGCTCGTACGCATGGCGCACAGGAGTAGAAATTACGCCGTGTATTGACCAAGACTCTTCCTTCACATTCGACAAGTGTCCGGTTGAAATCTTGCATTCTTGGAATCTGCTGAGATCCTTCTTGTTTCGCATGGCTTTTAAGTGAATGCTGGGACTGTAGCAAAAATACTTCTGCATCCTTCCACGGCGTTATCAAATTCACTATAACTACCTAACCAACGAAATAAATGAATAATTATTTCCCCGGAATTGAGTTCTTCATTAAGAACTAACAGTTGCTCGGCCACTCAAGAAATCTTCCCTTTTTGTAAAATCTGGAGGTTCGATGTCGTGTTTACAAGATCCCGCTACTGGTCCCTAACCTGAGGCTATTTCTTTGAGACCCATTTTAATAACTACGGCTAGGTCTTCCGAGCGATCTCTCCCCCTCAGGTTTTCATACTGACAATTTGTGTGCATTTATTGTCTCGCCCGTGCACACGACCCGGTCATCTCATCTTCCTTCATTTGACCGTCTAATAATATTTGGTGAGGTAATGAAGTTGCTGAAGCAGTTTTCTCGAGCCCCCTGTTACTGTCTCCCTCTTGGGTCCAATTATTCTCCTCAAACATCCTCAGTCTGTGTGCTTGTTGAGTCCTTCAGAGGCACATGATGAAGAGATTGGGCTCATTATAATTTACACACAAGATATCTCAGTTACAAACATGGCACCTTTCTTCTGATTTTGTGTTTCATCTGTTTGGGTCGATTTATTTCAATAGGCGACAAGATGGAAGGGTTTGATTTACGAGAGAACCACATGCATAACAGTACACACATCGCGTGAGGAGGGAATGCCTGGTAGGTTTCTGCTGTGGAGTCCAAGCAACCCATCCTTAACTAGAAAGCAGAGACACTTCCTTTGGGGTTTAGGGGGACGAATGACGGAACACTTTAACTCCATATACTGGAAGACAAAAAAAAATGGCGAATAAAAGCTAACTGTAGAAATGAACGGCCCTATGCATTTGAATAAAACTGTGTAAGTTGTGCAGAACGTACCTAAGCATACGCATAGAATATTTCTTTCAATCGATCGATTATAGGCCTATAGATACTTATTTTCCATTTCGAGTGTTACAAATTGATATTTCATTCATAATCAGAAAGGAATCTACGTTGATGAGGTCCTCATTTTGTTGTATCTGGGCCGCAGGTCTCTTTCTCATTAGTCAATGGTTTCATATGAATACTAAAATGGCCGTCTTTAATATTAAATACAGAAAATTATTTTCTGTCTAACGAGTCAACCACGCGCGCGCATACACGTTTTCCACACAACTTATGTGGTTGCACTCAATTTTGTACGGCCGTTTGTTTCCATATTATTTTAAGAATAACGTTTCTTCCTGCATCAACAGGATTTTACTGAACATTACATCATCGTGACGACAGCACTACATTCGCATTTAGCTTTTAAGGTTGTGATTCCATGAACCATAATATCTTTCCCATGTTATGCTTGCAGATGTTTTTAATAAATAATAACATACAAAACCCAGCATCATAAACAAAACAGAAGATATGATGTGCACTATTCTTTGTGAGCTGTACACAAGGAAGACTATACTTTTAACGTAAAAGCCATTAAGAACTCAATTTTATAAACATTTCAAAACCTATAATTCTGAAACCTGTTTAAACTCTGCAAAAAGTATAACGTTAATTTTGTTTCACTGTCATGCCTGTGAGGATGGCCCATAGAGGCTGAAGCATTTAATGCTATATACCTAATTTAATCTATTCTATTACATTTGTTGCAAAGGATAGCTTGTTACAGTAACCAGTAAAGCGTCACATACTGAGAACTTGACTACAATATTTCATGCCTCGACGGAGACAAACACAAATAATACCTTAATAGTGGATAGCAAACTTTTCTCCCCGCTTTGTTAGGGTGATCAAATTCAAGAAAGGCTGCAACTCACATGCAGTTAGCACGGGGTCACTGACAAATGCAGTCTCAATAGCGAACTTTCGGGTTCCATCAAACGAGGCAGCTCCTTGATCATCGGTGCAAGTAACAACTGCCTAAGGAAGTGTTTGCTCCATGGTCTTAATCAAGTTAAAATGTTTCACCCATTACTCTGATAGATTCAGGCATTTTATGGTGAAATGTCTCAAGGCTGTAAAATAAACTCCCTACAATGAAGGCAAAGAAGTTTTAAATTCAGTCCATACGAACTGGAACGTTTTATGATTGACTATTCAATCTGATCGTCCTGTTTGTGAAATTTCGAAACGTTTCTCTTTAGGTCTATCTTCCCTTGCCATTCGCTTATTCATCTATTAATTTGTAGTGGACTTAACGACACTTGATAGTCACGCTACGGACTGCAACGTCGGATGAATGGATAATAAATAACGAACTAGAAAGAATGTGAGAAAACAATCATAATCCGACTTAAGACATTATCTCGGTATCTTCCTACAATGACTGAGAAAAATCATGGAAGTTCAAAGTCCGGACTGTTATCTCGATCGAAATGCGAACGGAGATCCTCTCCATGCAAAGCAGAAGTCAATCTTTAGGGTACCCCATGCTGTACAGCATAGAATGGCACTAATATAATAACCAAATTTATGATAAATTTGTTACTTATGCTACAAGTATTTGAAGATATCTTTGAATCGTGTAACATATAAATTAATTTTCGGGAACAGAACTGCAGTAGAGTTTATTTTAAACACATCTGTTCACCCATTCATCCAGCAACATCTATTTACTATCCCATTCTTTCACTCACCCACCATGATCAGGAGTCCTGTTTACGAGTATCAGTCCTTCCATACACTACTGAGCGGGCAGCCAGCGAATTAGCAGGTATCCTTACCGTCCTTACCCCTGCAGAGGAGCTGCAGGGCGCGATCTGGCACACCCTGGCTTCCTATGTAAAACGCAAATTTGTCCCTATGCTTAATTATGTATCACGCTTGAAGTCTTTTGAGTTTGAGTTCCACACAGTTTTACTCTTAGCATATTATGAAGGCGAGTTGTAAGCTTTACCCCCCGGCTCCTTTACCCTCAGGGGAAACGTTCCCGTCACTCGCTCGATAGAAGGGTGGATGGCTTCCAGAGCCAGTCTTGACCCAGTGGAGAAGAGAAATTCTGTTTCTCCTGACAGGAATCGAACCCGCATCCAGCCCCTATACTAACTGAGCTATTGGGTTCATTGCACTCGTACAATAGCGACACTCCTGCCTGCTGGAACTGAAGCCGCGAAGTCGGGATATTGAGAGACCGAAGCATCTTTAAGATTTATCCAGGTTTGTCTACACGGGTATTGAAATAATTAAACTGCCTGCTCAATATAAGGGAATACCCAACAAAATATATTACGTGCCACTGTGATTAGATCATCACAAGGCAGCAGCTTTGTTATACACGCTCAAAATTGAATGCCGTGACTTCCTTTCCTGAGAAAGATCGACAACCAGCATTTGAATCCTCCCTGACAACTTATCCTTTTCTTAAGTGTCCAGCAGGAGATGTGTTCGCAGGCAAAGTACCGGAATGTAGGAAACTACGTCAACCTCTGGGTCCGAATCACGTATCTGGGAGCAAAACCTTTGGCAGTCCACATTACTGACTTTAGTTTAGCGTCCAGGCCCTGAGAAATTCAGTAATTGCTTCGGCTCTAGAATCCACCCATCCCGAGCCGCCGTATCAGGTTGGACAGCAGTGCATGCCAACAGTTTGCACTTCAACAGAAGTTACCCAGACTGTAACCCCCAATAGTTTTAATAATCATTATTCAAAATGAGTTACAAGGTTACAAGATATTCCCATTGCTATCGCTTCAGGAATACATAACAGAAATCACAGCCAACAATTAAGGAGGTCTACAATTCAAGCAGAGAACTCTAACTGAATTTCTGCCTGCAGAAAGGAGTCAGCATTCGAAACAGGTTAAATAGGTCAAAAATAAATATTCGAGAGGAAATATAGAGCAAAATTTGTGTTGAAGACGCGTGAATGATAAATAGGAAGGGTCACGGAAAGAAGCTTTGGTGGCCTAACGCAACCGTTAAACTGGGTATTTGTTTTGTGGACTGAGTAAAACCATAGAAAATATCAGTCAGGATAGAGGTATCCCGTTTGAGATTCGAACCTACCAGTTCCCGAATAAAAGGTTACAACAGGGCATAGCTGCACAGCTTGCACGGCCCCGTTGGCTACTGCGTGAGGCGAAGGAATGGGATTTAGAGGCAGAGCAGACTTCTCTGTTCTCTGAGACGGCGCAGATCCGTCGAGAAGTGAAGGCGGCTTGAGAGACAGCCAATGAACCTATTATACACAGATACGTAAGTTTTAAGTCAATTGAATATGAGGCAAAGGCGTAACCTAGTTAATTTTAATTGCGTTTTATTTATATCTCAGCGTCAATACTGGGATGGAAGCGCAAGGAAGAGATCTCGTCTGAATTTAAGGCAGTATTCCGGAATTTTCATGGAGGGATTGAGGAAAGCCACGAAAGTAATCTCACACAGAACAGTCGTGGGCTCAGCAAAGTACTCGTAATCCCTTGGGTGTCTGTGGGTCAGGGAGGTTCTAACCGGTAACGAAATTTGACTGCCTCGAAGCAAATTTCTCTGAGTTTCCGTGTTAGTTTTGCATTTAGTGCATAATGTGAATGCATAATAGACCGCCTCTGTGGTATAGTGTTCAGAATTTCTGGCTACAGATCTAGAGGTCCCGAGTTCGATTCCTGACGTTACAAGATTTTCTGAGAAGTAGTGGGTCTCGAACGGGGTCCACTCAGCCTCGTGAGGATAACTGAGGAACGACTTGAATGAGAAAGTAGCGGCTCCGGACTAGAAAACCGAAATTAACGGCCGTGGGAATTCTTTGCGTTGACCACGCGACACCCTCTATCCGCTAAAGTTGGCACTAATTTCGTCGAAAAGTTCCGGTCGCTCGGTCGCTATAGTTACTTGCGGACTAAAGACACGGAGTTTGTGCTTAATCAGCAATTCATAACCACCTCTCTGCCTGCATACACCACATATCGAACTACTCGATAAATCTGGACATGATTCAACACAAGAACTTGTTGCCGAATAAACAGGTTTAAATTTGACCCAAATAATGGTGACAGCTATTCTATAGCATTTTCAAAATTCCTAAGTCTTCTCGCCTTTAGAATTTTTAGTTTCTAACTGTCCTTTAGCATTTTCTAGAATCTTTGTAACTGCCAGAGGGCTTTGCTGTAGCACTTTCTGCAACCTCTATGTCTGCTACAGTAAAACCCTTTAGCATATTTTTGAGTCTGTGTATCTGCTGGAGACTCTTCATTAGCCGCTATACGCGCTAGAGAATTCTCCTCTAGCGTCCTCTGCAACCTCCACGTGTTTAAGTCTGCATCCTTCTTACCGTGTCTCAGTAGAGCAGAGCCAAAGCCACTCTAAGCTTTCCTAAGTACAAAGCCACTAAGAACTGCTCTTAGCTCTTCTTTAGATTGTATCTTGCACTCTAATTTCGTTAAGTGCAATCATCTTAATCTCAAATAATTCTTAACGAACTTTCTTTTAAATAGAATATTAGGCCAGCGGTGTATCCGAGGCGCTATACAAAAAGCCACGAGGGAAGAAGGGATAAAGAAGCAGTATAACGGATGACGTGGTTGCCAACATAACGATACTGCTGTATCCGCAACACACCCTTCTCATCGGCTCCGTTACTGCGGCCCACAAAAAATGCAACTTGCAGTAATATGTTGATATAAATAACTTGATCTCGGATTTTACAGTACATTCCTGGTACCCTGACCGCCTCTATGGTCTAGTGGTCAGGGTTTCTGGCTACAGAACCAGAGGCCACGGGTTCGATTCCCGGCGCTACCAGATTTTCTGAGAATTAGTGGGTCTGGAACGGGGCCCACTCAGCCTCTTGAGGATAACCGAGGAGCTATTTCAAGAAAATATCGGCTCCGGTCTAGAAAACCGAGATTAACGACCGTGGGGATCCGTTGCGTTGACCACGTAACACATTCCATCCGCAAAAGTTGGCACTAACTTCGCCGATAAGCAGCGGTAGCTCGGTCGGTCGGTCGGTATAGTTCGCTTGCGGACTACAGGCCATGGAGGTTTTTTTTTTTATTCCTGGTATCCTTAAAGACTCATTTTCAAATGCAGGCATACAGTTTCGAATGGTACGGTGCGCTGAGGTGGAAAGTGCGTGAATGGACTTGTTGTGACCTGTTCAAAGGTAATGTCCAAGAATTTGACTGGAATGAACAATGAAAGTCGTGAAGACCTATAAACGTAATCAATCTTTAGCCCAAGAGTCGAGCCCGGATCCTCCAAATATAAGGTACACATTCTGGTCGCTGTACTTTCTATCTTCTGGGCGAGTAAATAAAACTGGCTAAAACGGACGATGCATGTAATACACTGGGGGGCAGATGTGAAATGCAAATAGAAGTTCTATCAGAAAATGCTGAAGCATGAGCATAGCATTGGGCCCCTTGAGTTTAATAACGCGATGTGCTTGGACATGGAGTTCAGCAGTGGAATCGTGAAGACACTGACGTAGCTTTAGTCCGCATACAAAGAGGACCATCTTCTGCAACATGACAAAGGGGACTCCGCAGCTTACCGACGTGCCAGGGCAACTCATGCCTACATCTTCCAACCGTAGTCACCGCTGTGACAACCTCAAGTTAAACTGAACATTTATTGATGTCCTGAGTAACTGCCAATTTTCAGATGTACCTTCGGCATGCATTATGCTAAAGGAACGGATTGCGAAGCTCTACATATCGCATATTCCTCGCCACTCTGACCCATTAACTTTTAATACTGATTACATTAATCCCTCAGATTTCGAACGACTCAAGTTCATCCTAAGCGGCGCCGTTTTCATCACGTAAACAAATTATAGCTTATACGTATAATGGTACAACCTCACTGCAAACCCAGGTTTTGTGTCGTCAGTAAAAATGAATAAAGTTTTATATAATTATAACTTTTGAAATAAGTTAGTAATTGTGTAATAATTTCATAATATAATTATTATTAGTAATATAACATTAATACATCATCATCATCAGTAATCTGTCAAGACGACAGGTCCACAATCTCTTCCAAAACAATTCCTCCACTTAATGCGATCTAGAGCTTTCTCCTTCAAATGACAGTACCCTCTTCTGTCCCCAAGGTCATCCAGCATCTTCTTACATCTTCTTGTCACTTCTATCTGCCCCTCTATCTTTCCTTCAATAACTTCTTTTAGAAGGCAGTTTCTGCGTAAAACATGACCAATCCAATTAGCCTTCCGTTTTCTTATTTCATGTAGGATATTCCTCTGCTCACTGACTCTAAATAACACTTCTTCATTTCTCACATAATCGGTCCAACTGATCTTCTCCATCCTTCTCCAACTTTCCAGATGTTTCTGATCTATTGCCCTAAGTGTCCATGTTTCAGCCCCATACAGAACTATGCTCCAAATGCAGCATTTCACTAGTTTCTTCCTCAAATTTAACTCCAATTTGCTGGTAAAAAGATTCTTCTTCTTGCTAAATGCAGCTTTTCGATATTTTTAAGCAATACATCTGAGTCAGTTCGCTGCTCTACAATTAGCTAAGTAAGTGACTGAGACAATATAGATAATAACCCTCTGAATTAATTTCTTCTTGTAAGGTTTGAGGTTCCCACGGCAGTGACTATGAAGAAAGCAGTCTTCTGGGATGTGGCACCGTGTAGATGTGCTGTTAACCGATGTTTCGGAGGAACGTATCGCCTCCATCTCCAGGGTAGAAGGAAAAGTAAGAAAATCCGCTAGTGAAGAGACAGTGAGAACAGGTGCAAGCAGACTAATGTTGGAAATACTCAGCTATATGAGAGCACTGAAGGAAGGGGGGACAAGTCTAAGTGGGTCTGGGACAGGAGCAAGGTTAGCGCAGGTATAGGGTTTGGTGTCGGGGGAGAAAGACAAGGTTAATGGGAGGGCATTGACCCTTGAGCAGGGGAGGGGCTACGTGAGTCGGTCATGGACTGTGTGGCCTGTGGATCTGGCGTCATGTGCCGGAAGGAGGGGAGGGGGGGTTAGGAAACAGATGAGAGGCTTCCATGACTTGCCTGGACAACCCCACCCCCACTCTCTGTTCATATTAATGCCCTCCCATTAATCCTGCCTCTCTCCCCCGACACAATACCCTATACTTGCCCTAACCTTGCTCCTGTCCCAGACCCTTCCCCTCAACCACACCACTGTTTTCTCATGTAGACTTGTCCCCCCCCCCTCAATGCTCTCATATAGCTGAGTTTATTTCCAACATTAGTCTGCTTGCACCTGTTCTCGCTGTCTCTTCGCTAGCGGATTTTCTTTTTTTTTGCTTCTACCCTGAAGATGGAGGCGATACGTTCCTCCGAAACGTCGGTTAACACCACATCTGCACGGAGGCACATCCCAGAACACTGCTTTCTTCATAATTTTTTCTTGTTTAGAAGAGGCTGTATTTTTTAAATTATTACATGACTTTTAACATAATGATCGAAGATGCTACAAGCCGGAAGGTCGCGGGTTCAAGTCCCGATGAGGTCATTGGATTTTTTCAGTTCACCTGATCCTTCCAGCCGCACTAGGCCCTGGGGTTCCACTCAGCGTCTAACAGAAATGAGTACCAGAAATTAATTAAATAATTTTCCTGGGGAGTAAAGTGCGGCCGGCGCGTAAGGCGACAACCTTACCGCCATCTGTGAGCCAACTGTCTAGATTCGGGTTCCATAAAAGTGAATTATCTACTGACTACTTGAACTACCAAAAGTTCCTTAAGGACGAAAGCGACAACAGAGTTTAGCTATCTATTAAAGCTAGAGACCAGAGATTTTCTACAAGTGAAGCAGGTTCGTGTATTCTGACAATCAGGTCTCGTCTAAAACACGCGACACGTGGCTCTTCCTACACTAATTACAGCCTGCATATCCAGTGTTAAGCAACGTCAATAGTAAGTGGCAAGTCAGTCAGCTACACAGTCAACATGTCATCAACTGAATGGCCATGCACAGAGACAAATCAATCAAACAAGCAGCCCGAACACCACATCTCGGCATGACTCGTAACTACTCTATAGGTTTCCAAATAAAGCGAGGTTTATGGGTGTTCTCATCTGCGCCTATTATAGTCGCTACAAGTCGAAAACAGGTGAACCGATTTTAATGAAATCTGATATTGAGGAATTAAACTGAAATTTGTCGGCCTTTTCAGGTTTGAGTTGAGTAACGGACATTCCGCATAGAAACATGCTTACTCATCAAAATTTTAATTCACTCGTAACTCGCAAAATATTTATCAGAGCCAAGTAGTTTAGATACAATATGCCGAGAAAAACAAAGAACACAATTTGTGATCAATAAACTTTCTTCGAGAGCAATTGCGGGTGAACCACACGTAGCGAAAGCGCCACAATCCTGCATTAGCGTGACGGCATAATGACGAAAACAGATGAACGGATGCACCTTGGGCTGTGGGATGTATATGGTGACACATCTCAGCCAGGCATGTAATAGCAGTGTCAGCTGTGCGTGGGTCTTACTCCCCCCCAACCCACCCCCCTCCACGAACAGAATTACAAGCTGATTTTCACGATCTCGTGATCATGCTAATGACGAATATCGAACATCTGAAGTTTTTCTCATGAAGAATATTAGAAGAGCTGATAAGCGAACTTCTGAGTGGGAACAATATTAACTGCACTACGCATAGAGCCCTGTTGCTCTGTGTGGTGCTAGACGCTGACTTCTTATGGCGGAGACTTAGATTCAATCCCGCATGACTTCACGTGAGTATTGTGATGGACAAAGTGACTCTGTAGATGGCTTTCCTCCAAATTTCGTTGGCTTCCACTTGGTAACGATAGTTTTTCATCACTGGTCCAACTCACCTGTCACCCTCCAGTGACATGTGCAGTAGCCCTGACAACGCAGCATATTATCACTTTCTCGGTGTTTGAGTTTGGGACTTCCTCTCCGACACAGCACTTGGCCGGATACAGGGTATGACCGCGTTTTCTGAATATCTGCGAGCAGTAAGAAACTCTTATGGATATATTTCTGTATGGAATTGGAAAAGAATAAAATGTCAGCTGCAGGAAATATTCAAACAGGACTATGATAATAGTCCGGAACTTCTATCCTACAAAGACGACTAGCGGAAGCAATGGATTTAGAGTTGAACTCTTTCGAGAAACGTAACTGGATGCTTAGGACACTTTATTTTTCTTGAAAGAGCACAATTTTATTGAGACATAAAGTAGACGATAATATTTATAGGATTTCTATATATCTGACAGAACCTATTACACTCTGGAGATAGTGACATATAGCTACCAATTTTTTCTATCCTCCTTCTGTTGCACATACTCGTATTTTTCTCGCGTTTACTCCCTCCTGATTTTAATCATTCTGCTTCCCGTCTATTTTATTCACTTCGACGGACTCCAGCGAGAAGTCTGCGATAAGTTCTTAGTTTTCTGACGGTACGAAATAAATTGAATGCAAATCGGATCGTACTTTGCCCTCCGCACTCAGCTGATGCAGCCCAGACCCTGAAAAACTTTTAAAATAAAGCCCCAAATTTCATGCGTGTTGCCGCATACAGAATGCTGATCTTTCAAGTAGGTCCCTGACAGCAACTTCCCCGTCATGCGGTATGTCCCCTTCTTTTTCGTTAAATATAGACCGCACGGAAAGTTTATAAAAAAAATGTATCATGATCTACCCGTGAGCTATTTTCGAAACAGGAAAATGTTAAATTTCTTCCATCTGACATAAATGGAGATTTAAGATGGAACCGCACAGACCAAACCACTCAATTCTTAGTGTAAGGCTCTTAGCTACTTCACTGGGAAAGTTTCTCTATTAGATGTCGGTCGGACAATTTCGCATCCCATATGCAGATAAACGGTACCTTCCTTCGCTCAGAAGCGCCTGCAGCTGGACCCAATCTTTGCCATAGCCCACGGCCTTAGGATGAATTTTAATATTATACCCCCATCCACAGCTATATCTCCCAAGTGATCTCTTCCCTTCAGGCATACCGATTCAAATTTTGAAAGCATTTATCATGTTCTCCATGCATTCTACATATCCAGCCCAATGTTTCCCTTTAGCGCAATCACACTGGCCATATATGGTGAAAAACAGGTATTAAATGGCATAGAAATATGTTACAAAAATTCTATTTCATGGAATAAGCTATTGTAACGGGGTTGGCCAGATCGTTGCTAAGCAACGGATCCATAGACAAACCTAAAAAATAGAGAGACAGCTTTCTATGGGGTCTGCAATGCTTCGGTAAAAATGTTTCAACAATAGAGGTTGTGTTTTCCGTCGGGTTCGTGCAAAGAAGTTATCTTAAAAACAAAGGGCGCCACGATCCAGTTCTGAGATCTGAGTTCCGAGTTCTCGGTAGAAGATAGCCACGGAAGGTTCGTCAGATTGTGAAGAATTATAGTGAACAGAAGGCTTCATTCATGTGTAACACTTGGAGTATGCCAATAAATCCTCTCATCCGAACCAGAACCCATCATTTGTCACTTGTACCACCCTACACGTGATAATATTATACTTTTTCCAACAATACATTATTTTGAAGAAAATACAGCGATTCGATCTGAATTGGTGGAAAGTAGGAGTTCAGAATGATATGAATTAAAATTAAATTCACGCAGAAAGTTTTAGTGTAAACTCCAAGGACTGAATTATCCGGATATCCGTCGAGTAATTCTGGAGGCGGAACATTGGACAAACGGCAATGTTCGGGGGATGGGCGTCTCAGCCAGGAGGAACAGATTTTCTCACCGACGTGATTTAACAATCGCTGCTATTGATCGTCGACTAAGAAGGACAGGAACATCTCAGCCTTTTGCTGCCAACTGGACAACAGAGAGATCCGCGCAGACACCTGACGTTGAGAAGCCCGTCCTGGACCATGGTGAAGAGAAAACAGGTGTCAGCACGTGGAGAGATTGCGACAGAAATAGAAATGATAGTGT
This sequence comes from Cryptotermes secundus, assembly GCF_002891405.2. Lineage (NCBI taxonomy): Eukaryota > Metazoa > Arthropoda > Insecta > Blattodea > Kalotermitidae > Cryptotermes > Cryptotermes secundus. Next base: position 498,698 of record NW_019730587.1, on the reverse strand, counting down.
GGGGCCTCAAGCCTGCAGATTTCCAACACAAGCGAATCTGTGCTGATGCTTTGCTGAACAATGTGCAGCCTGAGCCTCCCTTTTCTTTCGTCAGCGCTCTTTCTGGCGAGACAAGTTCTGGCAAGTTTTCACAATCCTCATGATATTATCCAATTCGGACACAAAAGACAGTTCAGCATTAATGCACGGGCAGGTGTTGTTGGCGAATGTCCGGCAGGCCCTTACGTTTTATCATGTAGGCATACAGGCGACTACTGCCGACTGCCCAGTCTAGTAGAAGATGTACCATTGGCTGCCATAGAATTCATGTACTCCTGCATGATGGTACACAAGCATGTTTCAGCCGTGTTGTTGGATAGATCCTCAATATCACCTTTTATGGCCGATAGATAGATGCAGAAGGGCCTCCTGCATGGCCCTTGTGCTAACCTCATTTGGATATCTACCTGTGGGGGAACTTAAACCACTTGTGCATTCAGCTTTTTTTTTTCACAACGAAAACCAATTCGCCAGAACACTGTGAACGCCTGCCAGACTATCCGCAAAAATCCCACAATCTTTGAACGGGATCAACAGACTACGATAACACTTGCTCAAACTTGTGTGGAGGACATTCTGAGCACTTGTAAATGCATCCTTCAGTACTCTAACTCGGAAAGTAAGCGACTGCGGACACAAATTTATATAAATTAATTTTCTTTTCTTGGTGCGTGGAGTTCGTCCTCTGAGTTTTCGCATATTTCTAATACAATGTGTGTGTGTATGTGTGTGTGTGTGCCTCTGTGAGTGCACACACACAGTATAAGAAACTTACTAACGGTGAATGGGAGTTCTGAAATGTCGCAGATCTGAGTCACCACAGCAAAGAATTGTCGAGTGTTAATATGTTCCATGAACATTAAGTTACTCTGTAGGTCACGAACGAATGAGCACTCCTATGCTTCAGTGCATCATATCTACTGTGCGAATACTGATTATGTTATGTTGTGGATGTTAAGTGTGTTTAGTACGTATTAAATATTGATTTGGAGCATTCCTCTCCTTTCCAAAACGAAGAGCTTACACGTAGAGCACTGAGCTACAATCATATCGTAAACTCCAATTTGAAACATGCATATTAATCAAAGTGGAAATCTGGTATACATCTCTACGGCTACTTGAGTCCACATCTCAATGAACACCACAATATAGTAGTTACTATAGGACTCTGAGGATGGTGTATAACACACAGAGATATTGGGTTTTCGGCCTTTATCCATCGTCCTGGTTTTAAGATAAGTAAGAACAACACGACGTTTCGGAAACTGGATCTGTTTCCGTCCTCAGGTGAGGGAAAACACCTATTCTGTTGGGTCCCTTAGAAAGAGCTAGCCTCAATCACTGGTCGACTGGCCTGCGCGCGCCTCTCGTATGATCTAGATATTTCCGACACTGCTCAGCTAACGCCGAGGGCTGAGGTTGCCCCAACAATAGAGAGAAAATTCCGGGAGGATGACATGCCAGTAACAGCAGTTGCAAAGCCCTAGAGGGAGCCCAATGCAGTTCGGTTGCAGTGCAGAGATGTACTGCACATTAATCTCACAGAGTTCAGGATGCCCATGAAACTGGTCAGTTTCAATAGCACAAGTGTTTGCGGAGGGTGGAACGATAAGATTCCCATAAAACCACATATTGCAACCTGTACATCTGATGCCATTTTTAACCTTAGTATTACAACCCGCTAGGAAATGTATCTTCGCAGAACTTCTATACAGAATGGAATCCACAATTATTTTAATTTTCATGTCAATAGGAACTTCAACATAACGATTTCCTGGGGGGGGGGGAAATCTTCTTTAATACAATGAGAATAATTAATTACAGGTAAACTGTGTCCTGACAATTCTTTCATTAATGATGGAACGTCCATAAGTTGGCTTTGAGGAATAAAGATTATATAGCCCAAATGTACATACACGTAAATCCCAGAGTCATTTATGCTAAAATTTGTAATCGCAAATAATTCCTTTTAAAGTTGTACTTGTATTTCTTATAATTGGGAGTGGATTTCTCTGGATTCAGATAGTGTATAACAAGTAGTTCAACTGACCGGTGATTTCAACGGGAAATTCTATATTTTTATAATAATTTTACAACTTTTCACACTTGTTTCCATAGAGAAATCTACAAATAATACGCATGGCCCTAACAGCAGTAGCCTCATGACGACTAGCGAAGTCAAATCCTGTACCTGACAGTGTTAAGACTCATATGTAATTATATAACGCTGTGTGTGATTGTGCCTATATGTATAACATGAGGCTCTATTGTTTGAAAGCGAAGGAATCAATATCCATATTAATTCCGAGAAGTAAGAAAGTCCTTGGGGTCGGAACGGGAGGAACGGAGAAAGAGAAAGTAATATTGATCACTTAGTGGGGCCGCAGGACACGATTCATTCTTCTGGAGTTCAGAACTGTGGTCTGTAGATAATAGACAAATTGCCTGTTGTAACTGATCAAGTCTTACCCCTTGAGGTGCCGCTGAGGGAGGAGGACGATGCTCCAGCGGGGTCTGCCTTGTCTTCATTCCCATAATGCTTCAGCTTAAGCAGCTCCACTTCCAACTCGTCTTTCTGGAACAAGAGAAAATGTAGCTCACTTTCCTTACATACGGATCTGGCGAAAGTTTCCTTTATTCTTAAAGTAAACTGTACTGAAACAACAAAATTCTTTATTTGTTACTGCGCTGTTATGTATGCTCACAAAGATTAGTACGTTACAGAACGTGACACAGTGTCGTCTGGCAGAAAGTTACAAACTTTCGGAGGAATCTGCTTCCTCCATCTTCAAGGTAGATTAAACGCCTCCTAACAAAAGGAAAATTTACCGGAATGCCTATAAGCTGAAATGAAATAATTATTTCGCTTCACCCTTAAATGACAGTCTTATGAATACATACTCATATTCCCGTCGGTGACTGCAGTGTTATCTTTCTGATATACTCGAATATTAGGCCGTACCATACTCAAGCGGTTAGTCGCCGGCTTCCCACCGCGGCGGCCCGGGTTCGAGCCCGGGTCTGGTCAAGTGGGGTTTGTGGTGGACAAAGAGGCTCAGGTTTTCTCCAAGTGCTTAGGTTTCCCTTACCAATTTTCATTCCACCAAATTCCATCATCATAATCACCCGGGGCACTTACAACAGGCCAACCAGTGACCGACGTGCCGAGTGGACCCAGCTGCATTCCACCCCCCACTATGCGAATTAAAAAAAATACCCGCATATTTGTCAGAATATGGTGTATTATGACATAGGCATATTTTTCATTGACGGATGGAAGATCAGCTAAGATCACCGTCTTCTGGTATGTTAAAATACGTAGGAAAGAAGTGGTATGAACTTCTTCCGTATTCAGGGTATTTTATTCTATCCTAAAGATAAGAAAACAAGTTCTAGTTCGGCCGCCTATCTTGAGTGAGGATTGCAAGGTCCTCCTCAGTCGCTCCAGGTAATTCGAGATCGTGCCTCGGATCGCTTCCTTCCAAATCCTTTCTACTTCACTGATATATCAAGCATCACACCTTTCAGCGTTTCACTTACGCTTACACCACCAGAGAAAATATACACCACTAGTCTCTTACTGGCACGGTGTCGCATGGAGATTGCTTCATGTCTCGAACGGTTACTAAAAACGAAACAGCTGTGGACAGAGTCGAAACAAATAAGGTGCTGAACGCAGGATGGCGCACGAAATGATGCAGTAATTGATTTAGCATTAATTAGAGAACCATGTAATGAACGATATTTTGTAACGTGGTAATCATGAAGATTAGTGCTTACCCTTTCCGAGATCGCTAGTGTCGCGCTGTTCCTGCTCATGTGCCAGTTTACACAAGATGTCTGACAAAGGAAGACAGCCTGTAAAACAACGCATATGCACAGTGTTGTGCTTTACTGAAACAAGAAATGTTGTGGTCACACAGAGGTGGGTTTCGGCCCATTTTCAAACGTGATGGCCGCCTTAATTTAAAACAATTCACAAACTTTATTACCAGTATAATGATCGTTCAGTGCTGGAGAGGACATGTTGCCGGCCTTCACCTGTTCGTTCTCCGGAGAACATTGACACTGTCAGGGTGGCGCTGCAGAGAAACCCCAGTAAATGAACAAGGAAGCCTGCAGCACAACGAGGGATATCCAGACTATTGGTGAAATGAATATTGGAAAGTAATTTGAATTTGTATTCATGCAAGATGTTTGTTGCCTAAATTTACAGTTAAAGCAAACATCAAAGAATGGCTCAATGGGCTCAGAATAATGAGGTATCGTGCAACAATGTTTGGTTTTCTGACGAGGCACACTTCCACTTGGATGGTGTACGATTTTGGGCGTCAGAGAATCCACGTGTGATTCATGAGAAGGTGCACCATGCACCGAGAAGTACAGTCTGGGTCGCCATCTCAAGTCATGGCCTGCTAGGGCCAACTTACTTTGAAGACACAGTGAACAGTGAGCGCTATTTACGCATGTTGCGCAGTACTGTTGTGCCTCATCTTCTTGCCAACTCAGTGGTTCATACAGGATGGAGCCAGGCCGCACACAGCGAATGTTGTTCTGGACTTTCTGCATGACATTTTGGATTCGCGTGTCATTTCAAACCGATTCCCTGATCGTTTCTGATGTGGACAGAACTGGCCCTCGAATAGACTTGATTTAAATCCATATGGATACTTTCTTTGGGGAAGATATTTTTCCGAAGAAGAATGCATATAGGGTATTGGTGGGAAAGCCAGAAGGAAAGAGACCACTGGGAAGACAAAGGGGTAGGTGGGTGGACAATGTTAAAATCTTAGAGAGATAGGATGGGATGGGATGGATTTGATTGATCTGGCTCAGGGCAGGTACCAGTCTCTTGTGAACACGGTAATGAACCTTCAGGTTCCATAAAATGCTGGGAAATTCTTGAGTAGCCGCAGATTTGGCTTCTCCTCAAGACGGGCTCAGCTCCATATGTAAGGAAATAAGTAAAGCCACAGACAACAATGGAACTGAGAGCACTAATCATTCAGGCCTCCAACGAACTAACTGAGGATATGTTCCGTCGAGTAATCAACATCACGGTTCGAGTTGAAGAGGTCACCAGACATAATGGTGGTCCCACTGAAAACTTGATTCACAGAGGATAAATTTCCATGAAATTGTTTTTCTTTCTGTCTGTGGAAGTCTGTGGGCGCGGCTATTGCGCAACAATAAGGAACGCCGATACCAGCCGTACCGCGCTCGCTGCTATGCAACGTTGCGGTAAACATTCCTTTGCAAAAATATAGGCTGTTTTCTCTGCGTGGTCAGTGAGGAGGCTATACATACAACGAGATTCCAGGAATAATCAAGGGAATGTTTTCCGTAATTGAGTGTGTTCGAGTATCTGAGAGTGTTTCAGTTTTTAAGTTAATGTAGCGACGTTCAAGTCAGTCGTAAGTTGGAGGAGCGAATTGAAACCATGAGCACAGGAGACTAAGTGTTTATTACTGTATTCACCAGAGCCTAACCTCTAATCTATATCGTACTTTCCCAAGGAGTCTCTTTCCTTGAGGTTTGTCAGCTAAGATAATGTATGCATATTGACAAGGACAGAAATGAATTCCCCATTATCATTTCTCGTTTAAAATTATATTCGTGAAATTAAAAGTTTGATATAACAGCAGTCTGCTGTCTTCAGGAATTATCGCCATGTAGTCCTCTGGATACTTTCAACGGTTCAAAGGTATCTTCTGCCTCTATATTCAGGGTGCATCAGACGACGGATGTCATAGAAATGTAAGATATAATGGTAAGTATCCATCAGGCTACAAAGCGTCACATCCCAGAAGAGAGCCTTCACAGGCTCCTCCGCAGCTCTCACGTGAATAAGATGTGGATGTGCACGAACCCGCTCAGTCAAGATGGCGGCGTCACGGAGGCGGACAGGCATGCAGACTGTAGGACCATTGAAACGCATTTGCGGGGAGCGTTCATTTTGTTCTGCAACAAATTATTCTATGATGCACGCGTTTCATGGCACGTGAAATGAAAGACCTCATTAGTACGAAACAGAAAAATATCAGCAATTACTACGTACAAAAATACTAGTACATTTAATTATAACAATCTATTAACATATAAAATAATAACAAATTAATAAGTCAAATCCAAAAACAATTTCACCATTGTCTGCAGCGTATCAGCTGAGCTGCATCTGAATTGAAATATTGACTGATAATTATATTATCGTCACAATATGCGGATTACTGGTCGGTTTTGTGGCGTATTGCTAGAATTGCAATCAGAATCGAACGTATATGATGAGGCATGTGCCATTATTGGTCATATTCAGCAAACATGTGTTCTGTAATTTCAAATTGAGCGGAGGTTTGGGCACCTATTCGCGTTGTCAATTTTAACAAATTCTGATACAGTTCATTAAATAATCACAAGCTGTAGAGCTGCAGTGCTGCAGTGCACCTACTCAAGAAATTCCCCGCGTTATATGGAATTCGAAGGTTTATCACCGTGTTAAAAGAGCCCTCTAACTGTCCATACCCTGAGCCACATCGATCTATTCCTTATCACCCCACTCTCTCTCGAAGATCCGTTTTAATATTGTTCACCCACTTACGTCTTGAACTTCCCAGTGGTTTATTTTCTTTTGCTTTCACAACAATATCCAATATGCAGTCCTCTTCTCCCCTATTCCAGCTACATATTCTGCCCATCTCATCCATCTGTCCTGACTCAGTCTTGTGACTTTCCTTCTCCCTTTCAGGAGAATATTAGTTTAGTAACCTAACTAGGTCATAAACGCTTATTTCCACACATTTTCCAGTTAATTCACAATGAATAGTCCATCTGACGCTATTTAAGTTGTGTAGTTGAAAGAGCGTTGCTAAAGGTCACTAAAACGAATTACTTATTACGCAAGTTGCGGGTAGCAGAGAAGTGGTGAGAATTAGTTCCGTATGGTTAGCAAGTGTTCTCAACAGAATTATGCCCTATGACTGAGGGGCTAAATGTAGCGCCAGAGGTCTGGATAGACGGACAGATCAATAGAAATATATTCGTATATAGTATAAATCGACAGGTAGGTAAGTAACTCCATAAATGGAGAAACATGTTGTTAGCTAGGTAGGTAGGTAGGTAGGTAGGTAGGAAAGATAGTTAGGTAATGGATAACGATTTTATAATAACTTTAATGAAGAATATGGAGTTTACAGTGTATATCACAGACACCTAACGCTGTATATAGCACGTGAGACAGCGAAATAGTCGGATGAGGTAAGGGAAAAATGTGAAGCTATCCCTGTAACAGTCTATGGAAGGGGTTGTGTGAAGACATTCGGTTCACAGATGGCGGTGAGGTTGTCAGCCCTTTGCCCCCAGGAAGATTCATGTCACTGTTTTCTCGTAGAGGCTGAGTCGATCCCAGGGTCATAGTGTGGCTGGAAGGATTACGGCAATTGAAATATCTACTGACCTCATAGGGAATGGAATCCGCGACCTTCTCGCTTGTAGCATAGTCTGCACGTGCAATGGATACAGCTTTGAACTGAGCAGAGGCTGTCCTCTCTTCATTTTCGGGGTGTTTGTACAGCCAGTAAGTGCTGAACTGCGTCACATCCTGTAACGCCGTTGTATGCATAGGCGATATTGCAGTAGGAGTAAAAACCATTTGATTGTGCCCGCTGCGTGATTCTGAGCGAGCGGCGTATCTTGACATAATGTTCGTTAGATGGCAGTCTCGGCGAGCACAGACAGATACACGTACGTACATATATTGGTCAGACTAATGAATAGAAAGATATATTGTATATATACTATATATACATATATATATATATATATATATATATATACTGTTGGGTAACAGCCGTGATTGGAGATTTCTGTGGCTTAACGATTTCTGCATAGAGCAAACACGCCACATTATAGGGTTACTACAAATGATTCATTCCATTTCAAAACACTATATTTTCCAAAGTAGTATACATACGAACATGATTGGTACATAAAAAGAACCGCAAACTCGCCAAGTTTACATCGTGATACACCAGTTGGCAGCATGAGTGCAGTGCCTCACAAAATGGCGACGAAGCTGGAAAAGAGTTTCTGTGTGTTGGAATATGCGAGATGTTCGTCTGTTATTGCAGTGCAGCGTGCATTCACAGCAGAGCACAGAAAATAACCGGCATGTAAACAGAGCATTCTGCGGTGGTAACGGCAGTTTAAGGATACTGGTTGTCTGTGTAAACGGAGAAGCACGGGGCGACCAATATCGTGTTTTGAAATGGAATGAATCATTTGTAGTAATCCTGTATATTGGATTGCCAGGACGCGCACGCACACAAGCATCCGACACAGATGAATCTTTGAACGTTTCATAACGCTGTTCACATTATAAAATCTAATAGCCCTGGATAAAGTGATCATGAATTGAAGTGTAGAGCGTTACTCCGTAATTAAGAAGCGGAGGCCCGGCACAGTACAGTTGCTTAGTACGTGCTGCTGCACATAATGCTCATTCGCAGGAAGGGGAGTTACGTGGGAACTCAGAAAATGAGAAATACGAAAAACACTGCAAATTCAGAGATCGTAAGATGAGTGGATTCCAGAAGGGAGCTAGGGTCTGTATAAATTGTGAGTCACGTGTGAGGGTTATCTTGGTGGCTTTGTTGTTGAGACGGAACATTTTATAACGAGAGACACCATAGCTGGTTGTTAAGTAGTTAAAATATTCGAACTCACGTCTCTTTGTGCAGTTGTGTGCGGTGCTTCACAGTGCCTGACGAGTGGCACACGGATATCCAGTGGAGTGTGGGGGCGTGGGCTGGGCTATCTGACTCACAATGAGGTCTAGGGACATTCTCGCGAACATAATACTGAACGGAATGTTTCAAAAAAGTATGGGGATTTCCAGACTAGCTCATCGACTGTAGTTTCCGAAGAAACTCCCAGTTACTGACTTCATTAACTCGTTTTTGTGCTTTGAAGTAACACTTTCTGTGTGACTTTATACAGATTACTTATCAGTACACGTGAAAGGTCTTTTTTATTGCTAGTGGGGTGGGACTAAGTCCCTTGTACTGCGGCCACTTCTGGCTTATTGTACCAGCCCCAGATGATAGGTGAGGGTGATTGTGGAGCAATTGGTGGAAAGAAGATTGGCAGGGGAAACCGAAGTACTCGGAGAAAACCTGCCCCAGCGCCACTTTGTCCACCACAAATTCCATTTGACCAGACTCGGGATCGAACCTGGGCCGCCGCGGTGGGAAGCCAGCGACTAACCGCTTGAGGTATGGCGCGCACCTGAAAGGTTAGACAGACACGCACAACGAAACACTTCATAATTTGTACTTCACCAAATACAGAATGGGGCGCAGAAACTTCCTTTTTTTGAAGGCGAATAAAAGAAAAATTATTGCTGATAGACAAAATTTATGTTTAGCTAATGAAAGAACATACTTTAAAGTTTTAAATCATGTAGTTTTAAACAATATATCTTGAAGATGGTGGCCCATTCAGCTATTCCACGGTACGTAACTTACAGCAGATAATTCTTCGTTAAATGAAAGAGATTGGATAGGCACAATGTTGTACACAGAAGAATACAAGGAATGTGACAAACTGTTAAAACCTTTATTAGGCCTAGAAACACAAAATAATATCACATGCACACCCTTTGCTGAGCAACTTGTTGCTAAACAAGTTCCCGCAAAGAGAGATTCTTGGTAAACAGTCCGTTGCTGAGTTACGCAAAAATAGAGAGGAAGCTGTTTCCCGTGTCTGCGGTGACATCACAACGGTGGACAGTGATCACATGACATATGCTTTCTGTAGATCCGACCGACTAGCCGGTAGGCTGGCTGGTTAGCGATCACGCGATGTGTTATTGTAGGTCCATGTCCGTTCCTCGGCTATATAAGAAAAAGCGCTTACAAGTAACGACCGCCTCTGTGGTCTAGTGGTCAGAGTTCCTGGCTACAGATCCAGAGGTCCGGGTTCGATTCCCGGCGCTACCAGATTTTCTGAGAAGTAGTGGGTCTGGAACGGGGTCCACTCAGCCTCGTGAGGATAATCGAGGAGCTATTTCAAGGAAACAGCAGCTCCGGTCTAGAAAGCCGAGATTAAAGGCCGTGGAGATTCATTGCGCTGACCACGTGACACACTCTATACGCTAAATTTGGCACTAACTTCGCCGACAAACGGCGGTCGCTCGGTCGGTATAGTTCGCTTGCGGCGTAAAACCACGGAGTTTAGTTTTTTTAGTTACAAGTAACGAATAAGAGCGCAGAAACACGTGAACAAGCCAACAAGGAGATAGCCACGGGAAGTTCGTAGTTGAAGAACTAGAAGTCGGCCTGTGAAGACTTTACGTGTGATTGGAAGACTTCATTTATGTATAATATTTGGAGAGTGTGACTCAGTGAGACTGTTGTAGTTCCTGTGTTATAAACCCGTGAAGACTGTGAAGATAGACTGAAAAGATTAGTGTGGAGTGATGGTACATTGTGTCAAGCAGCAACAGTGTAATAAGTAATTGTAGTTACAACCTGTAGGTTATTAATAAATTCAATTACCAGTCCAAATCCTCGTCTTAGTCACTGTAACATGTGACAATAATTTCTCATGAAAATATGAATAAAGCGAAAATATGTTGACAATTTTCTGTCAGAAATATCTCTGAATACGAGTGTATCACACCTTGAATGGGTAACATTACGGATGAAAATTCCGGTACGGTGATGCAGGTTCCCATTATTTATTGAAAATAAAATGTATTAACTTTCTAAACGATCTCCGTCACAATCTTAAGATCACGCAATCTCAAAGACGTTTTAGGCACATAATACAAGTTTCAGTGCTAAATTTAATCATATATATTTTCTTTGTATGACGGGTCGTTTTGAGAAAAGGAGTGTCTATATATATATATATCCCATGTAAAATTTCAGTTGTACTGATCAACAAACCTGAAGTGATTACTGTCTCTGAGACATGGTGCGTTGTGGTATGGTAGAGAAATATATTTCGGAGGAATCTGTTGATTCCATCTTCACGGTAACCATGCAGATGGACGCAGCTTGTTTGTCCAAAGCGTTGGTACTTTTCTAGCAGACTACTCGGGGCTAAGACCAAAAAGGCAGCAACCTTCATACTAAACAGTGCCAGAATTAAATTCGTCCAACTATCTTCCTATACGGACAACAAATTCCAAATTTAATTAAAATCGGCTTATTAATTGTATTTATATAAGAATGCTTATAACCAGACTGCACTACTTTTTCTTCGGTTAAGAACAATTAATATAATTTGTGGCCGTTCTCTCTTGCCCTCATCACCTCTCACTTTAGCCAGAAGCTTTTCTGTTCGGACGTTGGCAACCAACTCCTTCCATTCGACGGCCGAGCTAATAACGGATTCTTCTCTGGTATCCGCGTTGGTTATTAGTTATTTCACCCGTCGGTCCATTCTGCAGAAATTGTCTTGTATCGCCTTCGCTGCTCTGCCCTCTGCATTTTCAATTCCGTACCAATTCTGGTTCTGCAGCTCTTCTGTCCGGATCTGTGCTACGGCGTGTTGATATGTGCGTGTCTTTCTTTCTCACTCTGATACTCTTACCTTTCCCATCCCTGCCTTTCTTTTAGCTCCGCTTTCTTTCTTCATTTCGTTTCATCTTATTCATTCAATTCCTTTTTGCTTCTCTTCCCTCTGACTACTATTCTATTTGTTTCTACTCAACCTTTTTCACGTCTCGACGAACCGGGTAAATTGAATCAAGCGACAGAGCTCGTGACTTGTATTTATGAGGTACCCAGTTCGAGTCTCGGCTGGGACACCGAGTATCTCTATCAAGGCATCTGGCTTTCCTCCCTTCCTTCAGCCCATTTCCGAAAGACGGCGCAGAATTAGACCACGACCGTTTCCAGCATATTGTGGCATGTCTATAGTGGAGTCTGAGCAAGGCGTCCATTGCCAGGCAACGGCTTGGTAAACAACGTCTAGACGACGGAATAAAGGTTCGATTCCTGGCAGGGCCGAGATTTTTCTTTCCTTCAGCCTCCAGACCAACTCTGGGGCTCATCCAGCTTCCTATATCCAGTGTTTACTGCGTAGCTTTTAGGGAGTAAAGTGGCACGAACATGAAGCTTACCCTCACGTCCATCTAGTGACGAGGTTATGCATGCTTGGAGCGCTTGGAACTGTACCTCCACTCAGTCACGCGATTTCATGGTTTGGTGCTCAATTAAGCATAGGCACAACTTTATCTTTACATTATGAAACGTCGTTACATAACGATTAGATACAAGAGCACCCTTTCCTGATCTTCAAACAGGCCTACTTCGAAGCTCACCGTGATAAATATATATTTCTTTTGACGCTACATAAGCTTTGTTGTTCGTGCAGTCACTGAAACAATCGAATGGTTTACTGCATTTCAGAGATTCGTGGCCTGCATACAAAAGAGCGCTAGCTGCTGGAATATGACAAGGAATGCGGTGAAAGTCAACTGCTTGCACGCTGGTTTCTTGCTTGCTCTATTTTTCGACCCTGAAGATGGAGGTGACACGTTTTTCTGAAACACTGGTTACTTTCAACGTACTACACGGCGTTATATCGCAGAAGATAGAAGTATTCAGAACCACCGCTCTGAGAATTCACAAACTGACTTGCTTCGTTCGCTCTATCGACATTTCGCTTGCTATGAACGCCATGACGTAGTGACCGGCAGTCCTCCCTTCGTCGTGCTCTGAAGGTTCCGAAATTGAATGCCTGTCCCCAGACAGTCTAAACGTTTTTAAGTTTTCAGAGAGTTTAGTGGCCGTTGCCAGACTTCATGGCGGTGCTTTAAAACAGAGCTTCTTTTGCATTTCGTCATTCATAACCACGCTCTTATTCGATGCTACACGGGCTATCTACTTAGTTGATAGGGCGCCGTTAAATAAATGAAAGGCTTTTCAGTAACCCGCCCATTCACTCACTCAACGCTCATCATTTTGCCTTCCCGTCCGCTGTCCCACACACGTGTGACGTGCTGTGAACTGTACGTGTTCAAATTCTTTTTTACTTCGGTTCGAATACATTCAAAAGACCGTGCCTCAGAGCTTCCACGGGGATTTGTAATATTTTTTGATATTGTGAACTTTGGTCTACTGGGACTGTTGTGCTGACGTCAGAGAGATTTCTATAGCAGTGCATTTTGTTATTGGGTTTCATTATGGGAAGTATTCCAGCTACAAGATAGTCCTAGCTTGCATTTTTGGCGTGTTTACATAGACACTAAATTGCAAGTCTGCAATACACACTTGCGACTTGAAGTTCACTCTGAGTGTTGCCGTTCCTATACATATGGAGATAAATTGTATTCTGTTCGCTCCGATGCTGACATTCTCAAAAATATACACGAATTTGGTTTCATCCAATGCTATAACATTGGAGCAAACGTATGTTTTTACACGCTCGGTCTGAGGGGCACTCAGTAGCGTAGTTGGTGGAAGCACTATGCTACAAGCCGGAAGGTCGCAGTTTCCATTCCTGATGAGGTCACTGGATTTTTCAATTGATCAAATCCTTCCAGCAGTACTGGGGGTGAGCCGACTGTCTAAAAAATGTGGGGTCCTTCACGTCTCACTACCCTATGGGCCTCCAAGGCTTCACCTTCCTTATACCCGGCCTAATACAAAGAATACGCAGATTCGAGAGTATGAAAAACTCCTACAAATTTTGGGACTTATAAATATTACATAACTCAGTATAGTGACTAGTTTATCCAGGAATCAGGGTTCGAGTCCTGGCAAGGAACACAGATGTTCCCTTCTCGACAGCTTCCACAATGTAGTAAGTTCCATAAATAAAGCTTGGAACATGCTCCGACGGGAAGATAACCACTTAATTGTCGCCTCATCTGAGACTGAAGCCACCGTTAATGGCCGAACATTGTGACGCAAGATTTTAATGATGAGGAGAGGAAAGAGGGGGTGGAATGTAATATATTTAGAAGAGGGCGATTTTCGTGTCACTTTTAAAATAACTGATCCTGTGCCATAATTTAGGCGGGGTTCCTCTCGACGGAGACCAATATTCACTTCCGGCTGTGATTCGCAGTCAACGGACTAACGCCTAAGCAGGTTTCTTCTCAGAGTGCCTGCGGCTTTCTCCTGCTAATCATTCAATTACTGCATCATATCCATCACCGCCTCTTCAAGCAGTACATTGGCACGTCCTGGGGGGTTCACCTCCGTCTCGGCTCTTGCGTCGTTACAGAGTCAGAACGTCAGAAACCGCTGATGTAATCAGGTGAGCAATGTCAATCATGAGTGGTATTAGGATCCAGTTTTGGAATCTTGTCTGAGGCTCACCCTCTCCTAAGTAATGACTTTCATTTTTTAATTGCCAGTTATTTCCAGAAAATTGTCTTGATGTAAGTCACTGCCATGTCCTCCTTCATTCCTTCCAGTTTCGGCGTATACGCCACTCATCGGTGCCGAAACAACGTATGCCGCGTGCTTCAGACTGACGCTGATCATTCTGAGCCCTTATTTATTTTGATGATTATAGATGACCATGAAATTTATTTCTAATTAATTTTCGGTAATTTAAATTTGAAAAGTCTTATGTTTCGATATTACTGGAAATGTATCGTGATCTATAATATCGTATTTCATCGTCTGGGACGTGCAATGCGGTATTTAAGTTGAAAATTTCTATATTCTGGCAGGACCAAGGAGTCCGGGGTTATGACATTTACGATCAGTCATAAATTTAGCTCGGGTATAGGGAACCGGACAGGTCAGAGCTTGTTACAATTGCCTGTGAATGGGGGCCAGTATGATTGAGTTGCCTCGTTCAAGCTTCCCACGGAAGATGGGATGAAAATGTATATGTCAACACCATCTTTCGAATTCCCGGCGTGGGGGTGCAAGCCATTCCACAAAAGGGGAGACTTTCACAATATTCCGAACTGAACGGACGTGACCCTTGCACTCTCCGGGACATAGCTAGCCGATAGTGTAACGCTGTAACTTAAAGCTAAGAATACATTAATTTAACAGTGTGGTGAATTAGCAGGTGAATAAACGTCAATTGGCTCAACTCTCAGAAAACGCTTTCTTCGGCATCGCTACCCTGAGACTCATGCGAACCGACCCAGCTAGTTTCCCGTACCTATACCGATCTTCCTTAGTTTGATCTGTGAGGACAACTTCCAGTAGCCATCATACACTGTCCTAAGGTAGAAACAGGTGTAGCAGGGATAGCACCATACCGACTGCGCCGATACAAGCAAAGGCGGGTTGGAAAAGAGCGGTGTTAAGACTAACGGTAAGTTGCAGTAGCTCAGGAGCCTGCTATTCCCGCCAGGGCACAGCTACTTTCCCTCGCTACAAAGTGCATCCGTTTCTGAGTTTCTTTTCTAATCATCCTGCACCTCATTCACATTTTTAATTTTATTTATATAATATTTACGTTTTCTCTTCTTCCACTAAACGTTTATTCATCCCAACTCTATTTTCCAAATTACATTTAATCGTAAGTAAAAAATTTGGTAGATCCTTAAAATGTTACCTTCCTTTGTGCTAATTGCTCATTAGTACCAACCACTTCCTGCGTAATAAGTCCTTTCTTCATTTTCTCGTTTCGGTATTGTTCAGCAGTTTCTGCATAGCAGTTTTCTCTCCTTGGCATAGGCTACAAATTTCTTTCTATAACTCTCTTGTATTTCCTCCACTGTCCATATTCCAAATTTCCCTCCGTGCTGCGAATCTCTCTCTCTCTCTCTCT
>NW_019730587.1:425763-480192 GCF_002891405.2 Cryptotermes secundus | reverse complement strand
CTCCCCACCATGGAGTTACTTAAGTCCTGTAAATGTTATTTGTTTTCTTCTTGGATTTGACGTAGAAAGGAAATTTCAAGACTCTTGTATCGCATGAAGTCAGGGGGTTCTTCCTGAGTTTCTTGTGACTTAAGAAATTTGTATCCAGATGAGTACGATTCTTAATNTCTCTCTCTCTCTCTCTCTGTCGTTCAGTCTGTACCAGCGTATATATACATGCTTCATCTCATAATAATGTATTGTCTATTCTGAGGAAGAATTGTGTAGACCTTAATTTTCATAACTCTTCTAATGTTTAATTTCCAGTTGCTTAGGTACATGACCAAAATTATGAACCGATAAGCAGAATATTGTCAGATCTATGTTAATTATTAAGACAAATATAATTCGTATATAGTAAGCTTTGGGCTGCTTCTTGACCAATGGTGGAATTTGTACGCAATTTTCCAACTCATACGAACTGTGAGCCTGAAATGAACACAATGGTTTATCTAACACAGAAATAAGATTGAAAGAATATTTCTACATGTGCACCACAAAGAAATAACACGCAAAATTCATTCTAAAAAATACTTTCTCCTCCTGAAACAAATTAAGACGTTTAAAGAATATAAGAAGAAACTCTGGTGCAACCGTAGCTGATAAGCTCGCAGAAGACTGGACGCGAGTGCACAAGCATAATCTCTGCAGTTTGCAGAATCATGTATAATGCAAAACGGGGGTGGGCGGGATGTGTAACACGCATGGGAGAACAGAACGAAATAAGCTCAAACATCTCGAGTGTAAACAGGCTACCACTACGACTCAATTATGCTTCGGTGACAGCAATGCAGCGGTGGTCAAGTATCTGGAATACTGCAATGAAAAGTGACCAAGCCTCATGCTCTCCGCTTTGAGCATTGTGATTGTTACAGGATAATTCAATCGGCTCTTGGAAGTTACCTTGTTCTACTTTAAGCACTGGTTTGTTCGCGTGATTTGCTGTTTCAATTTGTCTTTTTCCGCGTATTCTTCTGTTTTCGTTGACTTTTGTAGTTCCATAGCAGAGGATCTGCAGCGTATCTCCATGGAGTATTAAAAACGCATGTCGAAAGATTAATATTTTGAGACTGATTAATAATGATGACAACACAGACTGCCTAATCCTTGCGAACAGTACTAGTGACAGAAAGTAATGACGCAGACAACAGTGCTATGAGTATGTTCATGTGATTTTTGTACACCCTCTTCTTTCAGATTTCACTTCGAGGCGGGTGGGAAGACTTTGCAAATAACAGATTTTATAGGCCAATATAAGCAGCTAGTTATGTACGTCATAATTTAAAGAATGGAGAAACTTTAGGGCGTTTTATGCTCACAGGGCTATAAGACATTTTCCTTTAGCGGCAATGTTAATCACTCTGTTGCTACAGCAGCACTTTTAGACGTCTGCTAATGGCGACGGACTAACGAAATGTCTTTATGAAAGGAATAAAACAACAAGACGTTTCTACGTTCTTATTGTGCCATATTAAGACAAACTTTACCTCCCAGCTATGAGGGAAAGACATTCTTTACCCCCAGAATTAAGCAACCCAATTGCCTCGTATAATTTGAAGTTTGTAAGATCTTTGAAGTCACTCTTCTTCACTAAATAATTTACTTCCTATATTTTATGCATTATTTGCACGAGTTACGTTAAATTAATATACAACTGGGAACTCATGTTCTTCCACCTTGCCAGTTTGCATGTTTCATATTAAAAGCCACTAAATGGGTCAGAAATAGAAAAAAAAACCCGAGTTCATACACTGGCATCCTCCCCATGTAGCACCCACGCCACGTGAAGCCCAAATTCAAGTTTTCCATATACCCACTACAGATATGATAAGAAGTAAAATTGGGAGTACAATGGAAGAGACCATCAGCTACTAATATAAACTTATGAAAGTGGATGATACAGAAAAGACTGAAGCATTGTATAGCATTCTCTTTGCAAATGACATGGGCATGAACATATTTACGTTATGTAAAATGTGCTTAAAGAAACCCACAATAAAGACCACATGAGATTAGTTTTCTATTCAAAATAGTCTGGAACATGGACATACCTCATCGCCATTGCTTTTTAACTTGGCTTTAGAATATGCCAATAGGAAAGTCCAAGGAAACCAGGCGGAACTGGAATTCAATCGGTCATCGACGTCTGGTCTATGATGATACTGTTAATTTAGTGGGCGAAAACAGAAATGTCATAAAGGAAAGCAGACACACTCTAACGGACGCTAATGAGGAGGCTGGTCTTGACCTAAACACACTGAAGAATTCAGACAGGCGTGTTTCCTGATGTTTCCTCAACAGAATGAATGTCGGAAGTGTAATTACAAAACAGTTGACAACACATCTTCTTAAAATGTGGCAATGCTGAAGAATTTGTGAAGGAACTAACAAGCTAAAATCGAACATAAGAAGGAAATAAATTTAAGGATTGCTGAATGCTAGCATTAAGTTCAGAAACATCCTTATGTTGCCGGCCCTTATCCAAACACATGAACACAAAAACAGAAACAAAGTTATCTTAGCTGTTGTTTTGTCTGGATATGAAACTTGACGTCTCTCATTAACAGATGTCCGTAGACTGAGGGTGTCAGAGAACAGAAGACTAAGGAAAATTTTGGACCTCAGAGTGAGAATGCAACCGTAGCGTGGGGAAAACTGAACAATGATGAACATAATTTGTAGGCCTGTTTTCCACCAAATGTCGTTATAATGTTGAAATGAAGGCGAGATGAGAAATCCGTAGGCGTAGACTGGACAATAGTACTCAAATTTGCGTGAAAGGTTGTATGATTTATTTGGCTCAAGACAGGGACAAATGGCGGGCTGTTTTTATTACGGTATGAACATTACGAGTGCACGAACAGCAGTGAACTTCCTGACTCCCCACCATGGAGTTATTTAAGTCCTGTAACTGTTATTTGTTTTCTTCTTGGATTTGACGTAGACAGCAAATTTCACGACTCTTGTATCGCATGAAGTCAGGGGGTTCTTCCTGAGTTCCTTGTGACTTAAGAAATTTGTATCCAGATGAGTACGATTCTCAGTGGTTACAGAACTACGAGTCGGGAAATTTAAGATGATTTACTTAAGAAATAACGTTTAATGGTTTTACAGGTTTTTACATTTCTAGACTTTCACAGCCGCAACACATTGTCGATATATCCGCCTCTAGGTTCGATACACATATGCTGTCTATCCTCGGTCACGGTAGCCGAGCGGTCTAATGCATGTACTGTCTTCGCTCGCTCGGAAGCCGGGATCGTGGGATCGAATCCCACACAAGGCATTAGATGTTTGGTTTGTGTATGCGTTTATTCCGTGTTTGTGTTGTCCTGTGTTTAGGTAGAAGACCAAGGCAGCAGACATGACCGGCGGCACATGTCTGCTCTACAAAGACAGGCTGCCTCATCATTACGGATAGACGTAGTAAATGGCTGTTCCTGGTCGACACGCGGTGAGGCCCAAGCTGTAACCCCATAGGCTCGTTCCGCGACGCAAGGAACGAGTCAACTACGACTTCTGTGCACTTAACAGCTTTGCCATCCACACCTACGGACGGCTGTCTCTCAGCCTCAACTTGGGTCTTGGTCGTGATTTCACGTGGCGGTTCGTGGTGGCCGATCTCAGTCACCGTATCATCGTCGTCTCATTTCGGTCTCCTGGTGGATTGCCGAGACAAGCGCTTGCTGCACGGAGTCGCGTCAATGTCTGCCACGGCCAAAGCAGACGGACAACGGACCCATCTCAGGACTGTCACACTGCCAAGGCCATCTAAGGCCAAGCTGTACTCGTATAGGTCTCATACAGAGCGTTGAACAGTGTCTTACCTGAGAGAGCCTTGCAATAGCTAGCTCTGTTTTCCTCAGCAGCTCTGACTACTGCCGTCCATTCGTCATTCTCCCCAGCCACAGCAGGTGTTTAGCCTGTCACGTCCTCAATGGCACACAAGACTTTAAATAACTGTCTGTACTGTGTATCCGCGTCGGCATACCGCCCTATCAGCACCTGGTACTCAAACTGTAGGGAGGCACGTTTGTCTGCCCAAAACGCCTGGTACCTCGGCACAGGGACATCCACCACGACACTCGCTAAAAAGGGACCACTACAAACGTTATGGATAAATCACAGTCACTGAATTTTTTCCTTATTTTTTCGCAAATCACTCAGTGTCTAAATTCCTTCTCCACTCTGAGTGTGTCTGGCACGCACTGACTATCATCTAACCGGTGAGCCGTTAACCTATAATCCGTCAAACTTCACCTTCACGTCAACTGAATGAACGATTACACACTCAATGACCGCACTACCATTATTCTTTCAAATGTCACCTCACCATCAATCTATCAATCAAACGGGATTATCCTTTTCAAGCAGAAATATATACCCTCACACAGTGTAGCAAGAGCAGGCGATATTTATACACAAGAATGCGTATTGGCTAGCAAGCCGCTTAGCAGCTAAAGTACAAAGTTGCGGATGTCCGACACGCTAGCGTCACTCACACCAGTCACAACACGACAGGGCTACAGCGAGGTAGCTGGCCAACGGAGATCTGCCGCGGGGGGCGCTCCTGATGAGCGTTGCCGATCGCAGACGGAGTCGGATGTTTCTGAACCGATATCCTGCTAGAAGAGCGCCGTCACTAGTTTCGGGCAGCCCGCTTCTGCAAGCGCTTCGCTCAGCATCCCACAGGCTCGCAATCACTGAGCTGCGACAAAGAAGAGCGCCGTCACTAGCCGTCCTCTCTGCGCCACCGGATTCGACATCCCATACTAAATCCATGTCTCATTTACTTTATTTATTTATGGTTTATTTCATGAAATCCCCAACCAATTGAGACTATATGGCATGGAAGTGGAGGGTGATCGGTGACCAATGCTTTGGAATGGGTTTAGAGAGTAAAGCAGTGGCCTAACTTGAGCAATTATTCCAGCAGTATGATATCACTGGAGACATCCACATCACGGCATTCTGCTACACCTATCCAAATAAATTTCGATTCAATGCAATTTTTTGAACCCCGAATTTAACCGTGCATATCAGGCGTTACAATATTTCAGCATGGAAGTATTATAAATAGCATATGTCCCTTCTAATTAAATTATGAAATGCTGATACCGATTCTAAAAGATGGCCTAGCTTCTCAATTATCCATGTCATCAGAATCATCATTCACACAGCTACTAGTCAGTACTTTCAACTTCTGCTAATTCCTCGCGAATATTCGAGCAGTGTATTATTCCATTCCCTGCGTTAACCTACATTTATAATATATGGAACATTTTGATTGACGGATGTAAAGTTGGCTAAACTGCCAGTTCACTGTGGTTACAATCTGTCAGTTCGTTTCAGCAGTGGATTTACAATTCGCCCCCTCCCTCCCGCCTCTCTCAATACTGCTGTCAGAGAAGAATTGAGACCGGAATGGAAATTATTAAAGACGTGGCAGAGAGCACGTCCACATTTCAAGAACCCGATGGTTGAAACCCAGCGCCGCAATAGCTTGATATAGTCACTTGTTACAGATATAGATTTGTTTCAGGGATGTGAAAGGTTATAGTAAAACTGGTCCCTTTTTCTACAAATATTAGCCGATTACAAGACAAAAATTCCGTTCTTAGAACTTCATATAGTATTTTTGCAGTGAGACACCAAGTTCCACACGCAAACAAGTTAAAAGGCAAAATTGTATTGTTATATATTTTGTTATATATGTTATTGTCTTTGCACTATTAGACAGGAAGCTACGAGCAAAATATTGTGAACTGAGTGTTATAATGCATTCCTCGACTGTAGCCTGCTCTTAACCTCTTCGTGGATGTAATTTTGGCTTCTTATTGTTATTCACAAATATCTGAACTTTGCCAAATTTGTACAGTATTTATCCAATGTTTTATATTTTGATTTTCGCCCACGAAAACTTAAAATATATAAAAGTGTATTTTACCTGCAATTTTGCGTAAGTGTGAAATTTCTTCGCTGACATTAAGGGAATAGCACAAACTCTAGGTGTCTGAGGAAAATATTGAAATAATACAAGGCTGGGGGAAGTTATGACTTCTACTGTTCGCCAAAGAAAACTGTAATAACACGATCAAGGAGGAGCAGAGGAGGAGTGACCATGTTAGAGTAAAGGAACTCGTACAGGGGTTTCGTCTCAAAGACAGAAGGAAAATATAGAAATAGATGGAAAAATAATATTTATATGGGTTTCAGAAAATATGATTAGGTGGTAAGGACTGGATTGATGTGGCTCAGGATGTGAACCAGTGGACGGCTCTTGTGAGCACAGTAATAAACCTTCGGGTTCCACAAAATGTTGCGAAATTCTTGAGTAGATGAGTGATAGATTGCTTCTCAAGAAAGACTAGGCTCCATGGACTATGTTAGTGGGGTAGAATATTTCTGTCAGAAATACTGTGGTTGTGGTTGTGGTTGTGGTTGCGTTGCGGTTGCCTTGGTGTTCCCTCGCCCTAACATGCATTTTGACTCTGTGACCTGTTCCCCAGGGGTGAGAGGTGGCAACATGTGCCAGAAAGTTGTTATGGACATACCACCGCAATGTCTCTGTATTGATTCTTGTGTTAATACATAGGACGGATAAAAAGTAGTGGCAATTCCTCTATAGTTCTGAAATGACTATTACCTGAGGTAAACACACTTACATTCCTTCAGTATAATCGCCCCCCATGTGTACCACCTTCCAAATTTGTGGAAGGCGTCGTACACCATCAGCGTGTCCACTTCTACTGATGTGCAGCAGTGACCGCCCTACAGCACGTATCTCCTCTCTTGTGTTGTAACGTGTCCCTCGCAGTGGCTCCTTCATTTTATCAAGATGATGATGGCCGTATACAGCCGAACCATATAATGTGAAAGAAGGGCGACTGCATAAGAAGTTGGGTGTATGGCGGAAATATATGTGACATAAATTATATACTAATGCAACAGGATGCTTCAATACAATATTAGGAAAAGGAAACACAGGGTGCATCCATTCTTCTGTGACAATTTATACTGAGGTGCTCATATAGTTACGGTGGGGATACACGAGCGCGCCGCTGCTGTAATGCAACACAGATCGAACGGGATTCGCGACTTATTCGCTCCTGTGTACGTGACTTTGAACACGCGCAGCGCACCCCTCAAATGCCGCGCAGGGATCCGGTTGCTGTCGGTTTTTCTGACGAACACAAAGGGATTCGTTGCCGCAGTGTGGTTGGGTTCGGTTGCCATTTGTCTCGTGAAGCGAGCACGCCTCAAACATGGAGTGGTCAGAAGAAGATATTTTGGGGCTCATACAGGCATACAAATCATTCCCTGTACTGTGGAATACCGGAGAAAATGGTTATTATAAAAAGCAAAGCTTCCTTGTCTTCCATGGTCGCGTGGACGGCGAAGACAGAATGGAACTGAGGTGCTCGCGGCTTGCGCGCCCCATTCAGATGGTTCGTTGCGTGCGCGTCGCTTGTTCGAGGTGCACCAAATCACTCCGCGCATCACTTGTAATGCCGCGTTGCAGCCGTGGCGCGCTAGTGTATCCCCACCTTTACGTAACAACTTAATTTGAAACCAAACTCCTTCGTCTCAAAATAAAATCTTTCCGAAGCCAAACTTATTTTGTCCCTCCTAGCAGTCTGGGTGGCGTCTGTCATATATACCGGGCTCTTGCTGCACAGAACTGCACAGAAACAAAATTAGCAGCTTCGTCAACCTTCGGTGCCATCTTGAGGAACAAATAAATCACTGAAGCGCGTTACAGAACAGCTGACACTAGGAAACCACGCGGCAACGCAATTGTGAGAAAACTGGCATGCTCCGTTGTCAGGAAGTTAAGTTTCTCAGTTGTTCCCCTGGTTGTGTTGCCGTTTCCTCAATCTGCGCTGCTCCATTCAGTAACACGTGTTCAATTCAGGTTGATAGCAATTCTCAGAAATTGCGGTTGCCAACTTCCTCGGTGAGTCCCCGCATTTAGTGTTCTCAGACAACGAAGCCGTGGGAAGGCAAGTGAAGATCGATGTTGGTGAGCCCCCGCCTTTAGTGTTCTCAGCAAACGAAGCCGTGGGAAGGCAAGTGAAGATCGATATTGGTGAGTCCCCGCCTTTAGTGTTCTCAGACAACGAAGCCGTGGGAAGGCAGGTGAAGATCGATGCCACAGAGTAATGTACGGTTACGTCAGCCAATTCAGAGTTTCATCACACGGGAGATGAACAAGCTCCTTCGTTTAGAAAGTTACCACGGAGATCAATTCTGAAAATAGTAGCAGTCGCAATATATCAGACGTCTCGTCACAGCTACTGTCGGATAAGCGTAAAGCGTACAGAATTCTCGTTTAGTGTGTTCACCCACCAATGTTGGATCTATGTCATCTTGTGTGACGTCCTAAGTTTGAGGCTAGTGAATGTGTGGTGATAGGCAACACGACCGTGCCTCCACTTCCATTTTCTGTGCTTGCATACTGTATATCGATCCCGAAAGCTTTCCAAGAAAATTATACCGCAACGACTGAAGTGTAAGAGGGCATTACCATCAATGGAGTGTCAATAACTTACGGCGAGGAAACAAATACACGCACGTGTTTAAAGCAACCTTGAGGAATTCCGTACATTTTCGTGGTTGTAACTGGAGCTTATCGCACGCTAACTCACGTGTGACCGCAAGTCAGCTCTGCTGACTCCGTCTCGCTAATGTCCATTTAGTCTCCTTGTCCATCAGTGTCCTCGGTTCGACCCTGTTTGTCACAACTACCGCATACGTTTATATGCCCTCCGAACACAAACATTATACCAACCAATTAGCAGAGCATCCAGACATCGCAGAGGAGACTAGCAGTCGGGGAGGTGCACTCCTTCCCCGCCCCTGGCATCTGTACGGCGATGTGTCGCGAACTGCAGTTTCAGGTGACATCGGCCACAATCCCATGTACGAGTGTCTGTGTGTGTGTGTGTAGCGTGTATTATGAATGGCAAATTTAGGCTCTCTTTGAATAAACAAGGAAATAAAAAATGATAGAGAATTTTGGATGGGAAAGTGATCACTCGAACACAAGTACGGAGATGGCAGGATAATATTAAAACAAATCGTAGAGACGTATAGTTCTTTTGCATAAATTGGATTGTATTTAATTATGTTTATACTGTGCTGAAATTTCAGGCGTTAATTCCGAAAAGAAATATATTTCATACCATCTTGAATTATTTTAGCTCCAGAAAGAGAACGGCTTTCCGAGTTAAACTACGGAAAGCCTCTGATAGCTGGCATGACAGAAATTCAGTATAGGAATAGCCGCTTGGTGGGTCTGACATTGAAATGATCGCGAGTGGGGACTTCATTTCATGTCTCTTCTCTACTGCAGAGGACAGAAAATCATTTCATTTATATTTCTTTTATTCATACCGGAAAATATTTCATAAAGTTTCAGATTCATTCGTATACACATCCTGAATGATTTAATCTCTTAATGATTTCTACAATCAGCAAGTTGAAGCCATCACTTGCATCGCTTAAACTTGCCGAGAAGCAGATTTGAACGAGAGGCGACAAACTCAACTGTACCCAACAGAACCACCTACAGCGGAGTGTGACGTCTACTCTTCTTAGAGACGTAGTAACAGTGTGGAACGCTGTGTGATCCATGTTAGGTGGGACCCTTGTCTCCGCGGCATGGCGCGTCCTCAGGTTGCGATTGGAGGAGACGCCCTCCAGGTATGGGAGGTAGCTGCGAATATATTGGATAAGCAGTCGCGGACAGCCGATAAGGGGCTGCCCTCCAGGTTATGGTTTCGCGTGGGGCTAACAACTCCACACCGTAAACAAAAAAAGAACTGTTACGAAAGATCACAAGAAGCCTCGGACCTGAACGGATTCCTAGGATAAACAACCTAAGCTAAAGAAAATGGACATGCAGAAGTATGTACAGAGCAGGTTCGCTCAGGGCAGTGGTGGAAGAAATCTCAGAATACAAAATAGATTTATTGGGTATACAGAGGTCAGGTGGAATGGAGGTGGCACCACACCAGAAGGTGAATATACATTTTTCTATGGAAAGGGGAATGAAAATCATGAATAAGTTACAGGTTTTTTTCGTACATAAGAGAATCATATCAGCAGTTAAGAGTGTAGAGTTCGTTAGTAATAGGATGTCATACATAACACTAAGGGGTCGCTGTTGTGATATCATCGTTCTGAATGTCCATGTCCCAACAGAAGATAAAATTGATGATGTGAAGGACAGGATCTACGAAAAACTAGAACATGTACAGTATAAATTCCCTAAATACCATATGAAAACTTTGTTAGGAGACTTCAATGCCGAAGTAGGTAGGGAAGACTTTTTCAAACCAACGATTGGGAGTAAGACTTTACACGACATTAGAAATGATAATGGAGTTAGAGTAGTAAATTTTGCTATATCTAAAAATCTTATTGACAAAAGTACGATGTTCCCACATCGTAACACCCATAAATTTACTTGGACATCTCCTGATGGGAAGATGCACAACCAAATTGACCATATTTTGATAGACAGGAGACGGCACTCCAGTATACCTGACCTACCACAACCCACAGATGACGAAGATTAAAACCATCACCATTCCTCTACAGGGCCTGTCAGAGTATCATCAGTAGATGCCTTCTCTACTCAAGAAGACTGAGGAGACAGTGGCCGTCTGACCTACTCCAACCCGCAGATGACGAAGATTAAAACCATCACCATTCCTCTACAGAGCCTGTCAGAGTATCATCAGTGGATGACTTCTCTACTCAAGACAACGACTTGGAACAAATTTACTTATTACTCCANCAGGGCCTGTCAGAGTATCATCAGTAGATGCCTTCTCTACTCAAGAAGACTGAGGAGACAGTGGCCGTCTGACCTACTCCAACCCGCAGATGACGAAGATTAAAACCATCACCATTCCTCTACAGAGCCTGTCAGAGTATCATCAGTGGATGACTTCTCTACTCAAGACAACGACTTGGAACAAATTTACTTATTACTCCATATTATAGAGAGTAGACTGTAAATATGCTATTAATTAAATAAAAAGAACTCCACATATGTCTTCGCAATGCGTCGATTCATTAAGGGCAAGGGCAATTATCTTTAAATATCATGTGTCGAAGTGGGCTACATAATTTGAAGGAAGGCGCAGAATAGGCTGTAAGGTACAACATTCGTTTCTGGCGTTCACTGTATATACTAGTATAGCAGGGTCCGATACTCGGACAGGGAGCTTTTTTCTTTCCAACAATTTGTTCTCACTAGAAACCCCCCTCCCTTCATCAGACTGCCTCTGAAAAGAGGGGATTGCATAGAAAGTTGTGTGTGCAGCATGAGTCCCACTAAATGGAAATTGGCAAGAAACGTGCATCTAGAGATATAAGCCGAAGCTAAGGGAACGAGCCTCTCGCGTGAGTCAGGGCTATTTGGTGTTTCCGCCCTCAAGCCTGTTCCACTGCACCGCTCCATTCCATTGATTGCTCCCAAACAAGGAGACCGGGAAGTCTGCTACTGTCCATTCTATTCAAATAAACAGAAGAAAGATAACGGAAGTGGGTGTGGAGGCGATACTCTGAACCTGTATTCGGGAAATACACATTTCGAATCCCATTTGGACATTGCAATAATCTGACATGACCTTCATGGGTCGCCGAGTCTCGCCAGGTAGCAGCAACTCGAAAGAGACCGCAACCGCCTTGCTCCAGATTCTTGTCTATTTACACGATTCATCGTCTTCCAGTACCACTCGATGCTCTAAACATATATATTTTGGACAGAGTCGTTAAATAACCCAAGAATCAATTGCAAATATATACTGTCCACAATACACCTCCCTCTATGCAGATCCTGAAAACATTTCCTGCGCAACGCCAGGTTGTGCTCCCCACAGGAGTGTCTATAACAACGGGAGTTCCCATATTTAATACTGCTCTGAAAAAGAGACTGAGGTGCGAATGCAGATCAGCCTGTGGAGTGGCTGACTGCTAGGTGGATGGCCGGCTTAAAAGAGACTGAGGTGCGAATGCAGATCAGCCTGTGGAGTGGCTGACTGCTAGGTGGATGGCTGGCTTAAAAGAGACTGAGGTGCGAATGCAGATAGTCTGTGGAGTGGCTGGCCGGACTTTCTACAAGACTGGCTGTGGGTCAACCTGTCCCTTTACCTGCTTAATACCGGACACATTTTTCTTGGTTGTAAAGGGCTCGAGATTACCCACATCAATAATTAAATGGGTCAGTTATTATGTCAGTCTGCTGTATGTTATTCATTCGTTCATTCATTTATTCAGTGGCCAGCCAGAGTGTCTATCAACCAGATAATCAGCCCTCGTCAGTTACTGCATCACTCATTCTGAGAGTACGTTAGCCAGTTTATTCAGTCAGTCCTGTGATCAGGCAGTGAGTCTGTCTTCATGTCAGATTATCACTTCGGTGGCATCTCAATATGGCGGCAGGAAGTTCTCTGAATACGTAGTAACGACCTGCAGACTGCAGCCACTTGCTCACGCTGGTTCCTAGCTCGCGTATTTTTCTACCCTGAAGTTGGAGGCGATATGCTCCTCCGAAACGTCGTTTCAAGCAAGATCTACACGGCTCCACATCCCAGAATACGGCATTCTTCACAGTCACCACCGTGAAGAACTGAAATCTTACAACCTCCAATTTGTATTCGGCAGGGACATGCTTCTAATTTTGGCCGGAAGACGAAATATTCTCAAAGTTTTTATTGTCTGGCACCTCCACGATTAGGCCGGCACCACTTCCTTGCCCTCTCCATTTCATTATTCCTTTATCATTGTTATTCTGAAACACTGACAATGTCGTTAAACCATAAATACATGGCGTCACTTCCCAGAAGACAACAATCGTGCCAGTGAAGTAAAGGCCACATTTCCTTCCCTTCAACTGACACACAGCCTACGTATGTACCAGGTGGCCTGGAAAAGACGCCCCTAAGTACGGTAGTTTTAACGGCGCTTATTGCTGTTTAGCAATCTACTTTGGGCATCTCAGATACCCCGGGTTTAATAACGAATCCTCCTCGTCTTTAAGAGGTAAACAACAAGGCATTAATTAATATTGATGATGAAACATGGCCACCGACACAACTTACTTGTTAACACAATTTTCCTAGATAGATTGCCTTCAGTGAGGATTGCAGCTTGATGCGGCTCTCGGTAATATTCTGAAACAGCCTACACAGCATACCGGCATGCCAAGAGCTGGACTCGAGCATATCAGCCGTGTTGCTGAACACTGTTCCCTGTATTTATAAATGTAAAGGAACGCGAGGCACAGATAGGCCCGTCTGTCTCATGGCAGGGTCTATTGTCACGTGTATCAGTGACTAGAGACGGAGTTCGGATTGGTAATTGGATTTATTGACCACTTACAGATCGTGACTACAATACTGCCAAGATTACTGTAATTATAACACTCAAAATAAATCTTCTATATCTGCTTGTACTAGTGTACTATAGGCAACAGTCTAAAGAATGGCTATTCCTTTGCAAAGTTTTCCCTATCCTCTTCCCGGCAACGGATTTTAACACAGGAATTATAATTGTCACGTTCCAGATATCACTGCATTACAGCACACAAAAAGAATTCAAATCACACGTTACGTCTTCATACGCCGACTTCTAATTCTTCTTCAACTACGAACTTCCCGTGGCTATCTTTTAAACGGAACTGACCGATTCGTAGCGCCGATTGTCTTCAAGGTAACTCCTGCGCACGGACCCCCTGGAAAACACTGTCTTCTTATGTTAAGAATGCGTGTTTACAACTTCGTTACCTGGCAGTAGACGTCCTATTGTCCCGTGCGTTTGTTTGGTGCGGACCACATAGAAAACACAGTTTCCCCTATATTGTTGTCACGTGTTTAAGGCCGTCGCATAGAAACGGCAGTTCTTCTAATGTTGCCTGTATTCGTTGCCGTGAGAATGTTTACGGACATATGTCACACTATGAACAGTACTATCTTCTGGCATGTGGTGCCATGTGTTCTAATATGTCGTTACCAACGTTCCGCAAGAACAAAAGGAAGATGAATCAACACAAACTTCCGACCAAACAAGAAGGCATGATCCCAAGGCACTAACTCTGCTTTGTTCAATTATGTTGGGGTCTGCACTTGACTGAATCTATCAGCCAGTCGACCCCGTCCGCCCGCTACTCGAGCGAGGCAGACAAATGTATTTATTATTTGGTTCCGTTAACATAATCAGTGTACAGATATAAAATATGTTACACTTTTACAATATATTGGGTCGTTTTGGCCATCATCTGTGTTACATACACTTTTGAATTACCTGCTTTTTCAAAATGTGGATGTATTTTGTGTCCGTCATTTCTACTCCTATATTAGTGTTGTAATACAAACATGTATAAATATCAAAATATTTAGACATCAAAACATCAGAACGCCAAATCTCACTATGATATCTCACATTATCCGAGATACCTCAATTTTAGTCGATGTACATAAACTGGTGTAGTTCCTGTGCAGTGTAGTACTGCTTTGTCCTTATGTCTTTCTATTGAAGCTTTCTAATCAGACGGTATTTGAATTATTATTATTATTATTATTATTATGTGTTATGGACACGTGGTAGCGTAGTTGGTTGTGGCACTATGCTACAAGGCGGATGATCGAGGTTTCAAGTCCCGATGAGGTCATTCGATTTTATTTTTCAGTTGATCTAATTCTTCCAGCCTCACTACGGCCCTGGGGTCGACTCAGCCTCTAACAGAAATGAGTACCAGGAATTAATTAAATAATTTTCCTGGGGAATAAAGTGAGGCTGACAACCTTACCGCCATCTTTGAGCCGACTGTCTAGATAATGTGGGAGCCTCAACGTCTCGGAACCCTGTGGAGCTTCACGGCCTGTTACAGGGATAGCTTTACCTTTTTTTTTTTAACTTTTTTGCGGGTTGTGTATTAGGGTTGATGTAAGCGTGAGTGCTTTATACCTCAAGTTGGTGAGTGTAAAAGGTTTTCTCCTTTGTTATTTGTTAAGTGGTCAATGTAGGGGAAAACAGGTTTACTTTACTGACTGAAGGCACATTTTTTATATCGGCGATAAGATATTTTTGGAACACATAAGCTGTGGTTGTATTGTGCTCTACATGATCACAGATTATACACAAGCTTCGGCATTTTGTTATACTGTCTGCCTTGTAGTAATACACAAAAGGGTAAAGTGTAGCCTGTTGATTTACCCAGTGGAAACTTTGAATCTCGTCTTCAACGAGAAACGATTATGAAGAAAGTATATCTTACATCGAGAAACGAATACGTAATTTTCTGCAAAATCTGCAAGAATGAGGCGCTGTGGTTCGTCCAGGTTTTCCCGCGTTTCTTTTAAATACTGTGACTGAACTTAGCCATGTAGTGGTGTTTTCCTAGCATTTCCGTCAGTTTTTCAATTAGAGATTCCCAGAATTCACTGTAAGTTTGCATTACAGAAATCATGTTAGCTCTGTCTGTGTTGCTCTCTGATTGGGCTGATGGCAATTCCGTCTGAATTTCTTCTCCAGGGAAGTCTGCACATTCATTAATCATGCACTTATAACTTTCGACGTCACAAATCATTGAATGAATGAACGCATAAGGGGTGGGCCATCTCGGGACCGCGACCTGCAGTTATCCATTGTGCTTCCTTTTTTGATTATCTCCTCAGCAATCCTGCGCTTCCAATGAAGAATGGGCCCAGAGCAAAGTTTGGAAGCTCCTGGAATAAGGGGTTCAAAGCTACATGATAATATTCCCCATGTAGGCAACAACAAAGGATAGGGTCCATAGATCTGGTACTTTCCTCCTCCCATTAGTTTTTGGAGGCCAAAATAGTTTTTCTTTTCTTCCAAAATCGATAGGTAAGTTTCAAGCTTAATTAGACCTAGAGGAAGTGAGTTGTGTAAAAACTTTGACTATATGAATTGCAGTCCATACCATGGGGAACAAATTAGTTTCTATTGGAGTCTCTAGCTTCAATAGTTATCGAGATATAGAAGATAACGCAAACCTCAATTTCAGCCGAAAACGCGTTTATTTCGCACTATAAGAACGGCTGTACCGGGAGAACCGAGCGGATTACATTTTTTTAAAAAATATTTTTTATTATGAAAATATTAGAAATAAGTGTACAAAATATATTTTTTAATGGCCGAGCAACCTATCTGGATGACTTCACATGGAATGACCCGTAAGCCGGGGGTGCATGTGTAATACCTGATAATGGCCAAAATGCCCAAACATGTGAAACTGTAACGTACGGCACACATATATACATAGACTGTGTTGGCGGAACCAAATAATAAATATATCATACAAACATGAGGCTACGATACAATATTAGCAATACTCGTACACAAGCGATCTTTCCTCAGCGTCAGTCGGCCGTTTTGACGTTCTGCCTATTCACCGACTACAAGGCCGAATTTACATCACATTATGATATCATGCTATACCGTTAAATAACTCTCTGATAATCGATATGAGAGATCTCTACATACCCTTTGTCGAGCCCTTCGACCTTTAGCCGTACTGGCAATTTCCCAAGGCATAATGGCCTTCTCCATGTAGGCTTCACAGGTTTTGTCACAACTCCATAATGCACATTTTGATGCTGTTGAGCTACAAATATTTCTTTTCTATCTAATACAACCTGTGTTTGTTTGGAATGAGGCTTATCGGACGGGCTGGCCCAGCGGTGACCTTCGGGGGATGCTCAATTCCAGTTTCGGTCGGGATACCGCCTAAACTGGCTGAGCTTGTTCTCGGCAAATGCGGGGATATTAGTTCCGCTTCCTTCCACATCAGTCACCCTACCTACAGGCACTATAGCCCTCCCCTCACCCAAATGCCGTTTATTAACTGGTTCGAAATAACTGCAAAGAACGCAACTGATAAATTCTTGTAGTGCGTTGTGGACTATGGCATTCTCAGTCTTGTTGCTACTGTGGGTACCCTAAGAACATGTCTGCATAACGAGAACAGGAGAACAGGCAACTGGTACCAGCCTTTCGAGCCACACAATCAGGCCGCTCTTCAACGAAGTGAACGTAATTTCCCGTCCTGTGATTATGAGGCAAACTGAGAGAAGGACGGCTTTATATGTGTAATGCACTTGCAATTCCAAATCCAACCTCATTTTAGAAGGTCGTACCTGACTTGTCCACATGGACTTCCTGCTGGAACAATTTCCATCGCGCGTCCTCCACTTATGTTCGTAATATTGGAAATTACGGCAATTCTACTAATCAAGATTTGTGCATCAATACTATCGGGACTAATGGGCACTAATTATCCGTTTCAATAAGTCATTATGTGTGAAATTTCCGCTCTTTCGAGTCGAACCGCAGATTGTGTAGCTGCTTATTTGAGTTATAACGTAATGACCGATTATGCATACAGTCAGAGGACTGCGAAATTGGACCTCGAACAGACTCACATTCCTTTGTCAAAATCCAGCAGTGTGCTTCTAACGTAAGTAATGTTCCTTGTAAAGTACATGCTACAGACAGAAATTCATATCATCAGCGCTGGCCGTTGGGAAGAGTTCGGCATTCTTACCATGGAACAAAATATATTTCAATAAATATTAAAAAGAGATAGAATTTTGTGGTGCGAACTGTCAATACGGTTTCAAATTGGAGGCTTAAGGTTTAAATCTCAGCAAGGATTTGAAACATTTCGCTGGATTTCCTCATTCAATGAAGTAAAATACAGACATAGTTACCTCATTTCATCATGCACAGTTCTCGAGGAATGTACATTTAGCTTTCAGTTAATGAAACACTGGACACAGACACATGCAAATATGTCGACAGATTTGCTTGCACATTTGTATGTATAAACATGAGGACGGAGCACGAATCTGACGCTATACCTGACAAATTAGTAACCAGCTGAATTTGTGCTCTTTACGTGGATTAACTACGAACTAGTAACAAACAAATTAACAATCTAACTAATTCCATGAAGCTCAGCTCTTCTTCAGAAGCAGCCAGCTTCGCAGCCTCTCAAGAATCTCCCAACATTTTATGGAATCCGAAATGTCATTACAGTGTTCATAAGAGCCCTCCACTTGACATCAGAGGAAAAGACAAAAGGTTCTGGACTGAATGGTAGCAAGCATTACCCGAATTCAGTCTCCTCTTAGTTTCCTTCTGAATCAGGTTTTGTTCCCAAAATATGTGAACTGTGCCACATTTTCGAAACATCTACTCCCCCGAGAGACCGGATATCGAGTACACTTGATTGCCGTAACCTGTCTATTAAAAAGTCAATTTGATTGTGTATCTACCCATCAGGAGATGTGCTAGTAAATTTATGAATGTTACGACGTGGGAACTATAAGCGTCCCTCCACTGATGACCGTTAGCTGGTGTGTCAAGTATTTTGGGGCTACTTGAGGTAACTGGAGCCACCCCTTACTGCTGCTACCCCCAGCTCTCTTCCTGTTAGCGCTCCGGCCAGCTTCCGCAAGCTCTCTGTGAAGCGGGTAGGCTAGCTTGGGAAGCAGGGGCGCCAGTAAGCGTACGTCATGTAGCTTACAGCTGAAGGACAACCGGGCAGGTGAGAATCGAGTTCCGTCCGGTTTGCTCAGGTAGAGATGGACTCCGCCTTAGGGCGTATCAGGCCTCACTCCGGGAGGACGGGAAGAAGATGGTGTTCACTTTTATAGAGAACTCTGCAGCTACACCAGGACGTCTAATTATATCTTAATTGAACTTATAATTCTTATAATGTTTAGCAAAGCATGGCCGTCGGGACACCGTTTCGCGTCTGTATCACTTTGAATCTCGGAGACGACCCCTTGGGGAATGGGCTCTCCGAAGTAACAAACTCTCTGAGTCCAAGCTCCTCNATATGTGGTTAACACCACATATACACGGTGCCAAATCCCAGAAGACTGCTTTCTTCATAGTCACCGCCGTGAAAGCCTCAAATCTTACATAAATTATTATTATTCTCTTATCGTTTTAAGTTATTATTTTATTATTGTCACGAGTATTAGCGACTAGTGAAGGGGTTCGGATTGGTAATTGGGTTTATTAACAACCTACAGGACGTAACTACAATTAATTATTACACTATTGCTGCTTTACACAATGTGCACTCACTCCACAGGAATCTGTTCAATTTATCTGCACTAGCCTTCAGTCTCACCGACTCACACACTCCAAATAAAGCCTTCAGGGACTGACTTCTCACTATCATTGACTATGAAACTTTCGCGGTTCTCTCGCACCGAGAACTGACTCAGAACTAACTGCTCAGTCAAAGTCAAAGTCACATTGCGACTGACGGTCGGTCAGTCAGTCAGTCAGTCAGTCAGTCAGTCAGTCAGTCAATCAGTCAGTCTTGGTGTAGAGCGCTATCTGGGGCTCATGACCAGATATATATTAGTGTTTGACAGTTATGGTCTTGTTTTTTGTGGGGCGCCCTCTCTGACGAGAGGACGGGTCTGTCTTTTGTATATGCTGCTGGCCCTTACCACTACTTTCCTTATCGTTGCATGTTCGCCGTGTTTATAGATTTCTCTGGCTCAGCAGTTCTTGCATGGCGGAAATACGCCACACTGTTACAACATCTCTTAGCTCCTTGTCCATTGTGTGGGATAAAGTGGCGTGTCACGTAGGCACTAAATTCAGTAGAGTGAAGAAGGCGATTCTCAAAGTAGAAGACTAAGTGCAAGCGTTTTTGTAGTTTCATTAAAACATAATTTTTGGCGGCGATTTTTAATGGCATCGTTTGTTATTTATCCTCAAATGTTGTCGAAAATAAAGTTACTTCAGCATGCAGCTACCCTGTGGCCAGCGTCGAGGAACTGCCGATATTGAAATTTAATTATTCCACGGTTTTATCCTCTTTTGTTTATAAGATCCAAAATTACGATTCTAGGTTTACCGTCTTTCGTGTTTCACAAAAAGGGGGCGGATAAATGTGGGTGGACTTCTACCAGACTATAAGGCGTCACATTCCGGAAGATAATACTTTTTTATCACCTCGAAGACTTTCGTAAGTTCCCTTTAAATAAACTCGAGATATCAGACAACTGTCAAGAGGATTCATTTATTGGACACCCAGTTAAAATATCTTTATTCTTTGTGAAAATAGCTCATGAAATGAAACACAGAAAGAGATAATATTGATTTCCGTTTTCTTCGGAGCAGGAAGAAATAGTGGGAGTAATTTAGAGGGCTCGAGAGATCCTGTCCCAGTGAAATTCAGCTTATTGTGTTAATGCAGGACCCTGCTTTAGTTTCTACTGTTGTCACTTACATCCAGCACTATCAGAGCTCTGCTATGTTTATATCATTATTACTCATGCATGTCTGCGCATTCTTTCTGCAAATAAAGAATCTAAAATATTGTGGCTTGCAGCTTAGAGCCAGAATATTTGAAATCAGAACGCATCCATTGCTATACAACGGCTAGCAATTTCTAGACAGCGAAGACTAGGAAATCGTTGTCCCGGAAATGAAAGTCTAACAGTGGGGTTTCCACCGTTACAAACGAATTGTTTGAGGCAGACACGTATTCCTGCGTTCGTTGCGTAACAACGGGCGGAATTAACCTTTTGTTAAGGTATTCCCTATTCAGTCCGAGGGCAAGTTATGACAGTCCAACGTAGGCCAGAGACCAGCAGAATTTGTATTCGACTTTAGCAGAAAGCGTTCTTATCCGACCAGAACAAATGTGTTCTTATCCAACTAGAGCAGAAGAGTTCTAATCCGACTAGAGCAGAAGAGTTCTTATACGACTAAAACAGAAGAGTTCTTATCCGACTTGAACAGAAGAGTTCTTATACAATTAGAGCAGAAGAGTTCTTATCCGACTAGAACAGGAGTTCTTATCCGACTAGAGCAGAATAGTTCTTATCCGACTAGAGCAGAATAGTTCTTATCCGACTAGAGCAGCTGTGGTGTAACACTGAAGAAGAAATATCTAAAGAACGTAACTGGAAAATAACTGCAAGTGCGAGTGTAAAAGTGACTGTCCAATAAAGGCGTTCGTTCAAATCCGAGAACCCATACAGTTTTGTAGCGTTGCCAAGCAAACAAGCGACTACATATCATTATAATACTTAAGTAGTAATAGTAGTAGTAATAATAAGAGTAGTAGCAGTAGAGGCAGTAGTAGTATTAGCATTTCTAGTATAGGCAATATTAGCAGCAGCAGTAGTAGTAAGAGACAAAAGAAATACTCGTATACAATTTTCTTGATTATTTGGTAGTTATTCGGCTCCTCAAGAATATCTTACCTTCAAGAAACTGAAAATTTCAATTAGTGTTCGATCTCAGTTCAATGTAGTCCACATATCTATACTGCCATGTCTCAGATGGATAGGTGCTAGATTCTTAACCCGGAGCTCCAGCTTCAACCCCGGATAACTTGTGAGATTCGTCTGGCACTATAGCAGAACTGTCTCCGAGTTTTAATCACCACTCCAGCATTGCCGCTCCCACATGTGTGCTTTAGCTGCGTGTTATCTCGATCTCTGACCCTGCATTTCACTCGGCACAAAGAAAGGAAGTTAGTTCTGTATACTATACATTCAGGTCTCCCAAACAGTTCCCACTCTCGAGATTCTTCTACTAAAAACCGCACATATTCCTCATTAGTTCCATGTGAACACTGTGCATTCGTAATGTCTGTACCAGAGAGATGCGTGCTCCGTTATAGGCTCCGGCCACTTCCTGATGTTAACTGCGGGACAGCAAGAGCTTTCTGAACATAATTCCTAAGAGAATAATCCCAGTGACCAATGGCAAACGCAGACTACATCCAGTGAGTACCTGAGCAATCCCAGTTGACGTCATGCAGCGGCACTTCGATATGCCCAGCTTCACGTCACGTCGGAATCCGAACACGCGCTACTGGAGTAAAACTAACGTTGCGCCATCATGCGTTCTAGTTCAATTTCCAGTCTTGCCGTTTTACGTTGTTTTGGTAACTAACTTCAAGCAACGAAGTCCTTCGTGAGGAGCTAGTATTTGCTCATCTACTCAAGAAATACACAGCATTTTAGTCTAACTCGGAAGTAAATTACCATGTTCACACCTGACTGCCACTGATACATATGCTAAGACAGATAAATTCAATCCAACCATCCCACCTACTTCTTTATGTCCCCTATTATTCTTCCATCTATGCATAGGGCTTCCTATGTATCGCCCATCTCATGCCAATATCTGGCGAGGTTCCTCAACATTCAGTTGTTAAGTCCTACCTCCTGGGATCCACGTCCTTCTGTTCTCAAGCACATTATGTGCTGTACTTCTCTTAATATGAGAGATCCAGTTTCATATCCATCAAAAGTGACATCACTGCAATTGTGTATATTCATATTTCCGTCTTCACGTTGTTCGATAGCAGACAAGAGGAAAGAATATTCCGAGCACCAGAATAGCAGGTGTTTCCTGAACCTAATTTACTATCAGTCTTTTTTTTTCAGGAATGGGATTATTTTGATAGTACCCATCCCAA
This sequence comes from Cryptotermes secundus, assembly GCF_002891405.2. NCBI lineage: Eukaryota > Metazoa > Arthropoda > Insecta > Blattodea > Kalotermitidae > Cryptotermes > Cryptotermes secundus. The sequence goes on along the minus strand of NW_019730587.1, from coordinate 457,649 downwards.
ATCTTTGAATTTATTGCAATATTTTTTAAAAATTCAGTTATGGTTTCATCCTGCCTACTGGCGAAGAAACCCAGCTCCTCTGTTTCCACCAGTAAATTTCCTAAATCTTCAATATTCAGCCAGAAAGGAAGTCTGAACTTGTACATAATCCGGCTATATACTGCTTTCGTGATGGCTCTCGCTTGATGTGACTTGGTGCATAGTGACATAAACAGAAGAACTTTTCAAACACAAACAATGCCTTCACGCAGAGCATCCCCATTTTATAAAGAAATACTTGACATAATACTAATGGTCGCGTAAGTAAAAAAAAAATGTAAATCTCTCCCTGTAACAGGACGTGGAGGCCCATAGAGTTGTGAGACATCGAGGTTCCCACATTTTCTAGACAATCGGTTCAGAGATGGCGGTGATGTCAGCCTTATGCGCCGACCGCCCTTTACTCCCAAGAAGATTCTTGGTACTAATTCTGCTAGAGGCTAAGTCAACCCCAGGACCATAGTGCGGCTGGAAGGATTAGGTCAATTGAATACACATCGTATTTTACGTTAAGGAAATGCCGCTACAAATTTTCAACTTCGGTTAGAGTTTACTGTTGTTTTTTCGCGTTTTGCAAAGCGCTAAGAAGTCATCGCATAATGTGGAGGTCACGATTGCCAGTGAACACTTTCCGCCCGCCCACATCCCCAACAGTAAATACTGATGAATTATGGCAACTGTTCTGATGAGAATAGAAAAAAAACTAAATATGTGTTCATATTTCCTCACCAGAGTGCGGATGAGAACCATAACATAAATGTGAGCCCTTGTACCGGGTCCACTTGAGAAGAACGCTGTCATGTGAGGTGTGGCACCTTGCAGTCTGGTATAAAGTATTGTCTCCATATTCACGGCCTAAGAATACGCCGACAAAGCAAATAGCAAATGTCAAGCAAGAGGCAGAGGGCTCTGCACATCAGCGCCACCGCCGCCAGAACCTCTGCTCTCAGGAGCAAATTTAATTTCGGTCCGTGCCTCACTTAGAGCTCCTAATTTATATGAAACTCAGACTGAACTTCTCATACCCACAAGTGGCTCAAAAGACTCTGTTCATGGCAGCGGTGAATATATAACGAAATGCAAATAAACGCTCGTATTGACTGTGCAGTGTGAGACTGCAATGTGATTAACTTTAAAGCAGACGGCGCTGTGGAACATCCATTGGAAAGATTCAACAGGAAAATATGACAATTTCCTTAGCTACAGTGTCCCCTGATAACTTCTCTATCCACTCTGTCAGGTGAGGGACACAAATGTGCATAATGAAACTTGAAAAGTTGTGGAAAGACAGCTTCATAAAATTATTATAATAATAAGAGATTAGTGCAGACATGTCAAACTCACGGTCCGTAGGTCGCATGCGGCTGCCTTTGATGTTTCATGCAACCAGATTCGGTTCTCGAATTACTGACGATGCGCGGATATCTGTCGGCTAACAGGCTTCTGCTGTTGCGAACATAAGCCTTCAAAATGCTCCAATTTCACAACATTGGGCAGTTTTGATAGAGGAATTTCATTCTTGTTCAAAAGTTATGACCCAAATATTTTACCATACGACACAGGTATGAATGTAGTAATGACTTAAAGCGACAGAGCTATTAACCATGAATTCGAGGTAAGGAATAACCTTGTACAAAATAATGTTAAGTGTGTCAAATTATGTAGATAGCTCAGAGCGGTTAGTCGCCGGGTTCGAGCCCCGGTCAGATCATTTGGGATTTGTGATGGGCAAAGTGGCACTGGGGTAGGTTTTCTCGAAGTACTTAGGTTTCCCCTGCCAATTAGCATTCCACCGATGACACAAGAGCCCAGTAGTGGCCACAGTACCCAGTGAGACAAGAAAGGTTACGCAGCTGCTGAAGTTATGCTTTACTGCTGAGTGTTGCTACGGGGCTGTGGTGAGAACTTGGAGAGGTGAAGTTTTCCCGCTGAAGGAAGAAGCTGATGATGGGCCGGTGACGCTTAGTGACGTCAGTTGCAAAGCAGTGGGTCCCAAACACGAGGTAACTTTCGGAAATTTGCTCCAGTTTTCTGCATCGATCTGTTCTCCGATAAAGGCAGAGGAACCAGAATGTCTATGCCGACAAATTTAAGCAAGAAGCGGACCACTGAAGAGGGCCGTGTTTTCCAGCGCAAGTGGGAACCGTCTTACTTCTGTTGCGACGTTAAACGTGATATTACACACATATAAATAAATAAATATTAGTATATAAAACGACACGTTGCACTAGTATGGATCCATATCGGTAGTTCAATAACTACACGTATTCTTATATATAACTGCCTGATGATGGTCTTGTGCCACCGAAACATGTAGCAGGAATAAACATCGAATTGTAAAACATTAAATCTGAGTATATTTCTTGTGTTGACGGTTGACACAATTCCTGTATATACTACATACGGAACACACAACAGGAAGCAACCAATGAATACAGCAAAATTACATGCCTAAAATGCAATCTAATTATCATTGTTCCAGAGAACTATAACGTTAGGCGACAGTACGGGCAAAATACGATCTGTTCACGGAAAAGGCAAGAAATTCTAGGTCTTAAGTCGACACTTCCGTTCCGTATTGAGGTGGTGGGTTTCCCCATGCACTTAGACCGGTTACTGGTCCATAAAGTCTACACTTACTAAGCAACGACATTCTTACCTTTGATCATAAATAAAATCAACCACCAGCTGAAGTCACGTACATTCTGCCAGAATTAAGAGAGACGTATTTAAAACCTTACACTCAGGGTGAAGTCTTAAAGGAGTGTACGTTAAAAACAGGAAAAGTTTTGTGTCCTGAAGAAGTGAAAACGTTTACGGACATTTCAGTATTATGAAACATACTGAATTACAGGCAAATAAGATGAAAGTGACTCATACGTGCGTGGGACGAATGTCTGAATGTTACAGAACTGCTCGGGCCTGTTCCCTTGAAGCACACCACGGCCAGAGCAGACATTTCTTCAATTGCATGGAAAACACTTCGAGATTGGTGAGTGTAGCGACCACTGTAACTCCTTCAATGACTTGCACTAATAGAGGGTTCGTGAAAAATTGCAGGATACTGCGATGGGTACGAGACATACCGTTCGTAGTTGACATTACCACACATTAACATCGGTATCGGACTAGCGCATGGCCGGATTACCGAGATTGTACTGCATATCCGTTATGTTGCCGGCCTGTTACGAGATTTATACACTAGTTACGGACTGAGGCATACGCGAAACATTTAAACCATTAAAGCTGTGGAAAATGCGTAACAAATGCATCTTTTAAGCATTATTATAGTGAGAGAGTGCGCAGGAAATATTTGTTACTGCCAGTTAAGAATTCTTTTATTTGCCAGGATAATAAGCATTAAATGAACGATTATTTACTGACATTTCAAGGTCTCGCGGTGTTGATTATAAAAATTACTGCCTTCGGAATGTGATGCTGTGTATATCTTCAGGGTAGAATGCAGCAGGATCTTCCGAAACGTCGGTAAATATTTACCAGTACAGTTCAATCTCAAGAACTTAAATGAGGTACAGGGTAAAGAACAGTACTGTTGAAATCTCAAATAGGCTTTGGGGCTTTGGAAAACTTTGACACTGAGGTGGATGTTAATAAAGCTTGGGAAACTACTAGAGAGAATATCAAAATGTCTGCCAAAGAGAGTCTAGGTTGTTATGAACTGAAGAAGCAAAAGCCGTGGTTCGATGAAGGATGCTCAAAATTATGAGACCAAAGAAAACAAGCCGAATTGCAGAGGTTACAGGATCCAAGCAAAATAAATGGGGATAATCTGAACAAATCGAATAGAGTTTAGGATACCCATGAAACTAGTTAGGTTGATTAAAATGTGTTTAAACGAAACGTGTATTAAAGTCCGTGTAGGTAAACATTTTCCTTATAAATTTCCTATCCAGAATGGTCTAAAACAATGAGATGCTTTATCGCCACTCCTTTTCAACTTTGCACTAGAATATGCAATTAGGAAGGTCCAGGGAAAGCAGGTTGGACTGAAATTAAACGGGACACATCACCTGTTGGCCTATGCCGATGATGTGAATCTACTGGGTGATAATACACATGTAGATACCATAAAGAAAAACACGCAAACTTTAATTGACGCAACTAAAGAGGTTGGTCTAGAAGTAAACACAGAGAAAACTAAGTGTATGTTACTGTCTCGTTACCAAAATGCAGGGCAAAATCATGACATAAAGACAGGAAACAGATGTTTTGAAAATGTGGCACAGTTCACATATTTGGGAACAATGATAACAGATCGAAACCTGATTCACGAGGAAATTAAGAGGAGATTGGACTCCGGTAATGCTTGCTACCATTCAGTCCAGAACCTTTTGTCTTCTCGTCTGCTGGCCAAAAACATAAAAATTAGAATACACAAAACTATAATTTTTCCTGTGGTTCTCTATGGGTGCGAAACTCGGTCTATGACATTAAGGGAGGAACATAGACTGAGGATGTTTGAGAACAGGGTGTTGAGAATATTTGGACCGAAGAGAGATGAAGTGACAGGAGGTTGGAGAAAACTGCATAATGAGGAGCTTCATAACTTGTACTCTTCTCCAAGTATAATTAGAATGGTCAAGTCAAGGAGGATGAGGTGAGCAGGGCATGTGACACGAATGGGGGAGACGACGAAGGCGTATAGGATATTGATGGCAAAGCCAGAAGGAAGGAGACCACTGGGAAGACCAAGGAGTAGGTGGGTGGACAATATTAAAATGGATCTTAGAGAGATAGGATGGCGTGGTATTGATTGGGTTGATCTGGCTCAGAATAGGGACCAGTGGAGGGGTCTTGTGAACACGGTAATGAACATTCGGGTTCCATAAAATGCTGGGAAATTCTTGAGTAGCTGCAGAATTGGCGGCTCCTCCAGAGGGACTCAGCTCCATGAGTAAGTAAGTAAGTAAGTAAGTATTTTATAGGTATGGGAAGCCGTCTGCACCTTCTAAGGGAAGTGTAGGCCTGGGTAGATACATCACATAGCACGGCTGCTGCACTGAGATCAAGGTCAGAGCAGAATGCAAAGTATAGAGGTGAGGGAAGCACAAAAAATATGTCGAGTTCTTTTGAGGGCAACTTTTCGAAGGGGGCCATTTGCGAGAACCAAGAGATCATTAGCATTGAGTTTTCTTGGGAAGAAAGGGTGTGAGGATGGAAGTTGCTCAGGATATGCCCCAATGGTGGTGCTTGTTATTGGCAATGTTGAACTTTGAGTGCTGTTGCCAAAGTATGAGTTAATTTTTAAGAGATAGAATTACTGTGTACTTACAAGAAACAGATGTAGAAACATAAATTTGTATTTCAGAAGATCAGAATATAATTAAATTTTAATAGAAACAAAGATGCGCAAGGGAATTGCCTCTTTTCTCTGAAATGAATCTTCAGTTTCCAATTTGGCTGATGGGTTGCGGTACTTGGAATCCTATCATAGCCCACCCCTTACTCCAACCCAATCTCAGTTCACATACTTTTGGTTTCCCCATCTCCTTCTAGTCGCGATAATTCTATCGAGTAAAACCTCTTCGAACTCTCCCTGACCCTTCGCTTTCAAGTCTCCCAGAACTACTTCTCCGTAGTTTCTCCGTTCCTTTTAAAAATGCAGAGAACTCATAATCAATTACTCGAACTTGTGGAAAGGCTTACTGTTGATATTCGGTTTGTTTGAAACGATTTCCTTCCACCTCTGCAGAACCGCTTCCCCAAAGTGCCTTGCATCTTCGACCTGTATCACGTTCGTACAACACACAACACATGCTCAGTGCACTTGGAACATCCGAATAAAATTTAGTCAGTACTTAGGTGCTTACAGTGCTTAGGTCTCTTTCGTGATATTCCACGTAAAGTTATCGCTCAACTTATAGGTGAGCCATTCATAGCCTCGGCACTGGATTGGTACGTGGTTAGCGTCACATTCCGGCCGCTTTACTCCAGGGTGAAAAGAGTCTAATACCCACTGGATAGGATGGTGGCTGGGCCCAGAATCAAGTGTCGGCGCCATGCAGGAAAGAAAAGTCTCCTTCCTATGCTGGGAATATTGTCATTCCTCGATTCTCCAGCCCTTACTGGATTCACTATACTCAGTAACCTACCTGCCCCAGCTGGTACGTTTGGGATTTCAACAAACTTTAACTCCGAAATCTGCCATAATTCCAAATGGTAAAAAATTCTTGCTCGCAAGCTGAAGAATTCTTTGCTCTTTCCATATCCATCTCCAGCTTCTCCTTCGTCTTCCCCTGTCTGTCTGTCTGTCTTGTAGGTTTACAATTCTACGTCCAGTTCCATATTCTCTGTGTGCATGAGCTCCCGTCTGTACTTACATGTTTCAATGTGACGCAGCTGATTGAAACTTTCTCACGAGTTGTTTAGATGTGCGCATATGAAGCTAATGAACCGTGATCACTTAGTGCCTCTCCAGTTGCAGACTGCACCGAACTGTGTAACTGCATCGTGTCCAGTGTTTACTTCTTTACTTACAGGTTCTGTAACGAAGACGTCACTAACTCCGACTACGCAGTCAAACGTAAGAAGTTAATGTCTATTGGATTGACAAGGGTGCAGAAAGAAAGCGGCTGTAGCTTAATCTGAGAAACTATTCCAGTATTTTCATGGTGGGGCTGAGAAAACCACAAACATTTACAGCCAAGCGTTTTGGTGTCCTAGACTATGTTTGATCCCAAGCGGCCTCCGTAGTCTAGGGGTAACGTTCCCACCTCATGACTCAAGGTACGGGGGTTCAAACCCGGCGGAGGTCGTGGAATTTTTAAGGGCGGAAAAATTCAGGGAACAAGTCCTCCGGGAGGAGCCACGTAAAAGATCCTCATGTCTCTAGGACACCTCTGAGCTAAATTAGGTAAAAAGTTTCCCGCCCAAGTAGTTTCCAACGCCTCCGGTAGATGGGGAAGCATCGGGTACCGCACCCAGCCTCGCTGGCTGAACGGGGCTGATAGCGAGCACCAGTACCGACAGGGTATGGAGACTGGTAGAATATCAAAGGGGGACGTACAATAGACTATTAGTCGCGGTGCATGGGGAAAACCCACCCCCTCCAATAATAATAATAATAATAATAATAATGTTTGATCCCAGCACCTTCCGAACAGAAGCCACATCACATACAAATAACTAATTGTTTATATAATCGACAAATTTATATTTCAGTTTACTCAAAATTAGGGATTGATCGGAACTATATTATTCAATTCGCCTGAAAGCAATTAGTTTAGACCCCCCATTTTAAATACAAGAGCTCTGTTTCGTGTTTGTCTTACTCGGCTTAATCTTCAGCTTTCAACAGACGGGCAGTGTTTTCTTCCGAAACGTCGGCAAACCAGTACAAAGTGTCACATCCCACAAGATATTGCCGCTCATACTTACTGCCTGAGAACCTTAAATGTAATATCATCGTGAAAGATTTACTTTGTAATGAATGTTCCACGGCATTTCGTCTATTCATATTCTGCAAAGGCCAGATGAGGCACAATGTACTGTGTGAGCCAAAGGAGCCAATTTGCGAAAGCTCAACTACTCCACTTAATTTCCTGCTATATAACTGAAACTATCCTCAGAGCATATAAACGCAATTGATGGCTGTGTAGGTCTGCTTATGATATCCACTACGCAGTTTGAGGCCGCTACGATAATATAAGTCGGTGGACAGAGAAAGCTAATTAAGGGCCTTATTCACCCAGTAATCGGATCCTTTGTGGAAGCCCCGCGTGCTCAACCATCCACAAAGCACTTCGTTCTTCTGTTACCTTCACATCACGTGTCCACGTTCACAATCAAGCCAAATGTGGCATGCAGATTTCAGTGACTAGGCCTGCGAGTGTATATATGGGGGTCACGTGCTCAGTATGAAGTCTCCCATGCAAGAATCTCACATTCTTCACTAGCGTAAATGCTACTGCTTAATTCAAGACACCGAGACATGGCACGTATACACACCCAGCGTGGCTCAAATGGCACTAATTGAAGCAAATGGAGTCGTTTCGGAATACCATTCTGTCTGATCCTGAATTCTCAGTTCCAGTTAAGTACCCCGTCCAGAAAGGCACTCTCTCTCATGACTAACTTGCTTGTGTGCTCAGTACTGTAACATAAATTAACTGCTTTGCGGTACTCACAGCGGTGGTTCTGAAAAACACTGTCTTATGGAATATGACCCTGTGTAGCCTGGTATAAATTATCCGATTTTCGGAGGAACTTCCTGCCTCTCTACTTTCCGCTTGCTTATTGTTGTTTCCTCGCTTCTTAGCTTATCCCTGAACCATGAAAACAGAGGCAGTATGCAACTCCGAAACTGCGAATTTCTATCGAACTGCGGTCTTTGTAACAGCTGATTCTTCACAAGAGAATGTATTACTACGTATGACCAGATGACTGTTGATTAAATTCACGAACAAAGATTTTGCCTAGGATCCAAATGAAATTCAACCAGGAGAATTCCCTACTCATATGGGCAGAGAGGTATGACGTCAGCCACTAACAGGCCGATTCTGTAGGGAAGATGGGAAGTTGACACAGATAAACAAAAGAAGTTATTAGAAGAACTATTTGCCTACTTTCCTTTCTCTGCGTATTCATTATTTGGTACGTCACGAACCGCATAGAAAACTCAGCTTCAAACAGTTCTCCTACTGTTGTGTGTGTACTCGTTGGCGGGGACCATGTTTACCGAGGCTTTGCCTAGCAAATGCCGTCTCTTCTTGCTCCACTATTCCGCTTTCAGGCGTTAGGGAGAACATACACATACACATCAAGGTGATCTCATAAGCCTCGTAACAAAAATTACGGGGCATACACAGACAACAAGGCGATCTCGTAAGTCTCATAAGCCTAAAAGCTAGCGGAGAACAGAGTGATCAGACACAGTCGGACATACAGAGGGACGGCAAGGCGACCTCGTGAGCCTACTTTTGTTTTCTCGAAACAAGCAATACGCTAAAAAAATGGAAAAGGTGGATCCAGCTAATGACCTTATCCCATTAATAACAAACGAATTCTTCTTCCTCGGATGGGGGTGGGGTTGCGGGGCTTATAATAATTTTCTCCTCAGTGTTACTTTTATAAAATTCAAATACAATTATAGGAAATTAAAAGTTTAAAAAACGTTTTTAGTATAACGAATAGACCATTGTCATATCCTGTTGGAGACACACGAAGAAGCGCAATCGACGAAGAGAAGAGAAAGAAGTTGGTGATAATTGCTGTGAGGAACAGAATATCGAAAACTCGTTATTCTGCTACTTAATGTTCGATTGTATGCAACCTCAGCAGTAGATACAGAGTAGTACAAGTAAAGAACTAATGAGTTTTGCAGTAGCTCTGTTCCGCGGAAACGAATATGGAAACAAATTAAATTCCAGCTCGAAAGAGTAATCCCAGATTAAAAGCTTGCTCTACTATTCTTCGATGCTGGGCGCACTTCCTGCGTTCAAAAGGAAACGAATTTCATTAAAACTGAACGTTTTCTTTGTAATCGAAATAATGTCATTCCAAACACACAAACAGCAGAAGCACATCTTCAGATCCCTCGAAACGAGTTGGAATTACAGTTCCATCACATTTCTTGCGCATTCAGTTCACAAAGAAATTCCGAGCGCGGGCAGCTTATGGCCCATGGGCCCGATCGAGTCTCTACAGCACTGAAATGAAACAAAATCTCTAGCAAATGAACCTGAACGTAAGGCCCCCGTCCTACTCTCAGCCTGACAGGCTGTTTATTGCCCATTTGAAGCATGGCGATTAGCATATGCTCCACCCCCATCAACACATCTCACAGCAAACAGCGACAGAGGAGGACCCACTGCATGGTCTCCAAGGTCGCCAGATTTGAATCCTTTGGATTTTCATCCGTGGGGACGCCTAAAATCCCTAGTGGTGCAGACCCTGTGAATGCCTGTCAGGCTATCCGCACTGAACGGATGCGGCGGTTAAGGATGAGAAGTGCAGAGGTGTGCACTGAATCCCGTGGAGGACATTTTGAGCGCTTACTGTAATTTTCTTTTTATTTACATAATATTAGCAATCAGAATTACGCTTGATTCTTTACGCTAATTTGCTGTAGTATTCTTCGTGACGTGGAGAGGGCTTATCCATAGATAAGTCCTCGTCAACCCTCTCTCAGGTCGGCTGGCCAATTCCTTTTCAGTCTTCGTCCATTGTGAGGTTCCAGTAACGGTTGCATTAGTACGTTCTCATCTCCTTCTGTTTTGTTCAGGTATCTTGTGCTTTTCTCTTTTATAACTTCCTTCACTAGCGGCACTTTCAGGTCCTCATGGAGAGTTATACTAGAAACATACCATGGGGCGTTAGTAATCATACGTAGTATCTTTGACTGACATTTTTGGATTATGGAAATATTGGTTTTGCTAGCACATCCCCATATTTCCACTGCATATACCAAAATTGGTTCTATTATTGCTCTGTAACGTAAGATTTTGTTGTCTAATGAGAGCTTGGAATTCCTTCCAATTAACCAATGCATATCCTTGATTTTTAGATCAATCTGTTTGCGTTTTTTAGTAATGTGTTCCGTCCAGGTTAAAAGGTTGTCTAGATGAATACCTAAGTATTTTGTGCTGGGTGATTCAGGTGTTTGTATGTTATTAAAGAAAACTGCAGGACATTGTTCTCTTCTTAGACTGAAGTTTACTTGCACTGACTTGGTTTCGTTGATTTTTATTTTCCATGTATTTGTCCACTCTTGTATTTGATTTAGATGATTTTGCAAAGTGAAGGTAACTTTTGCTGGATCTGTGTTGGCTAAGAGGAACACGGTATCATCCGCAAATGTGCCCATTGTTGTGTTGTCATTGACTGGTAGGTCTGCTGTATACTGTAAATAAAGTAGTGGGCCTAAGACACTGCCTTGTGGTACACCTGATTTTATTGCAAAATTGTTAGATATGCTATCATTTATTCTCGTTCTACTCTCTGCCATTTATATAGGATTTTAGTAAGTGGAAATAAGTGATGGGCAGATATTTTTTGATTTTGTACAGTAGTCCTGGATACCATACCTTATCAAAGGCTTGACTTGCATCGAGGAAGACCGATGTGCAGTATTCTTTATTTTCTATTGTGNACACTATTAGGATTTTTCCCTGGTTTGAGGATCAGGATTATTTCTGCTGTTTTTAGCTGATTTGGCCAGTATTTATGTTTGAGAATAGCATTAAATATATATGTGAGAAGTACTAACCCTTTTCTTGACATTTCTTTTAACATTATTGGAGTCACTTCGTCAATGCCAGGTGCTTTTCTTGAATTTAGGAGTGCTCCGTCTATTTCGTTTTGCACTTCTTTAACTGTAAAAAAATGTATTTCTGGTACAATGCTGATATTTTCAGATATTTGTCTTCCTATTTCTTTATCAGCCTGGTCATCATATGGTGTAAAAACTGTAGCAAGCTATTCAGCGAACACAGCTGCTTTTCTTCATCGCTTCTTGCCCACAATGTTTGATGGGTTTCCAGACGGTATTGTCATCTGTTGAGGCTGGTTATGTAGTTACAGAAGGAGCTTTCTCCTGCCTCTTTAAGTTTACACTTCAGCCCATTACTTATATGGTTATATGTTGTTTTATCTGTTGGTGCTTGACTTCTGTGCCACCTTGTTCTTGCTCTTCTTTTCTCAGCTACGAGTTTTTTAATTTCAATTGGAACGTTCCTTGTGTTACTTTGGAAGGTGATCTTAGGTGTAGCATCTTGGGTTGCCTGTTTTATAGTGCTGATTAGAGAGGTTAGTGCGCTGTCGATTTCCATTGGACTCTCGAGTCTCACATTTAGATTTATACATATATCTGCTTGTAGTGACATCCTGTGTTCTTCCCAATTCGTTTTTTCTTTCTTACTGTAAATGTATTCTTCCAACAGTAACTCACAAAATAAATGTTTCTGGACACACATTGACATGGACATTTCTACTTGTTTTGCTTAAAGTTTGTCCGCACCTTTCAATTACATTCTGCATACCACTTGGTTGTGAAGCCTTAAATTTATCTGATTGGCCAAAGTGTTCATATCAAATGTCCCAGACGAAAATACCTGCCGTATAACCTTCTAGTCCTACATAAATTTGCTTTTACGTGAAACCTTTCAATGCTATGGACGAGGCGGTTGCGCGCACTTAACATTTCGCGCCGTCTCTTTTAGCATCACCGAGTGGTTTCGACATTGAAAATTACGCAAGTTGAAGTGAATACATACAAAAGTAAGCCTTCGTGTTCGCTATGAAACTGGTTGCTTTAACCCTGGTACTTAGCCACACTGACATCTTATCCCTACACAAGTACTACTGGCACGCCTTTCTTAAGAGCATGGAGCCAAAGAGAGAAGTAGCAGGAGAGAGCTGCAGTTTCTCTAACAAACTATATAGATATATCTGCAGCTAACAGAGAAGTTGTACATGTAAACTTCGACATAAACCGGCTCCATGTAACAGACCCAACTCAATAGGACACTCCCACCCTCAGCAGATGATGGAGACCGATCCTGTTGAAGGTAAAGTAGTTCCTGTGCTGAACTAATTAGGCACTACGCAATGTAGGCGCATGGGTGAGTGGAAGTATGGATCCACGTTTTCTTGACCTCGGCACTAGTTCGAGGTGAGTGGTCAGCTTCACGCCCCCGACCGCCTCACTCCCGGGGAAAGAGCCCTCAGTGTCCATTGGAAATAAGGCCAGGTGAGCCCCAGAACCGGTGTAGACACCGTGGAGAAAATTCTTGACACTACCGGGACTCGAACTCCGACCCCTATGTCGTCCAACCTCATCCATCACAATGTGTGTGTGTAGTAAGCTTCTCGGGGTCAGTACCTTTCTAGAACTAGTCCTTCCAGCGTCTCTCGGCTTCCGTTCACATATCGCCCTATAATCCCATGCTACCTTCGGCCACCCCTCTTCACCCATTCTGTCTACATGGTCTTCCCATCTCTTCCTACACGCAGCAGTCTCTCGAACATAAAACGTATCTTCAACCATACCATTATCGACCTGAAATTCCTCAGGTCTTTTGTTTAAGCACAAGTCAGGCGCGTTATGTTCAAACGACACAACTTCATGGACTGTTAGGAGACTGTAATTTGATGGCGGATGTGGACCTGTGTGACGTATGCATGGAGGACCGATGATAGCGGTTCCAAACGTTACACTGGACAAGAAGAAACAATAACATTTCCTGTGATTATGCAGCTTAATGCTTGCAGACTATGAACCATTAGTTGTGCACTACGGAATGTTTAGGATTAAGCAGACAAAGAGCAGGGATAAGAAACTGAAGGGGGAGAATATAAGAGAGGGGGCAGAGAAGGAGAAAAATAAAAAGATAATAGGACGAAAAAGAAGCAGTGAAAGCAACGCAGAAAGAAGAGATGTAGAACCGAAAGTAGGATATGACGCAGAATTCGAAGAAATAAGGGAGAAAAAAAGGAGGAAGTGGAGAAGACACAGAAGCTGAAGCGGTATAATGAAAGAGAGAAGCATGGAAGACAGAGGGAAAGATTGGAAAAAGTAAACAATATTAATAATTAAGGGGGAATAAATTGCGTAGGAGAGGAAAACGGAAATCGAGGATGAAGAGGAAAGAAGAAAGTCATAACGCCAGTTCTTACGTCCTATCTGCCCTTTACTTTGCTAACGTTGACTTCCTCTACTCCCTTGCGCCTATAAGTTTCAAGTGGAAGCACGAATGCACAGAAAACGAAATAATGAACTAATCTGTAACCGAAACTGACCAAAGCCTACGTAACTACCTTCCTTGCCTAGCTAGCTTCCTCACTCACTCACCCACTCCATTATCCCTCGTCACCCTCCCACTTCCCCACCCACCCACCCACACTCACTCACTCACTCACTCACTCACCCATCTGTTTACTCTGGAACCAAATGGAGTACTCACTAACAAGAGATGTCGTGTTATGGGATCCGAGCACTTATCGCCATCATCATCAAAACTCTTGAGTCGGTCAGTTAAATCTAATGCACAACACGGTAACACGTTTAAAAATGTATCCTTTCAGTGTGTAAAGTAAAGATAAATTTGTCCCTGTGCTCAACTAATTCAGCACTACGCCATGTAGACGAATGGGGGAGTGGATACATAAGAGGAACATTATCTTGACCACGTCGGTAGTTTGAGGTGAGTAGCATCATTTTAGTATTCTTTTAAAATATCTCTGTAGGACTTGCTGATGGTCGCTTGCCCACACGTATTGATACTGCACGCTGTTCTTGCTTCCTATGTGCTATGAAGTAGGATATTCAGTTGACTATCAAATGAGTTAAATAGCACAGCATAACTCACGAAAGTTATATAACAATATACTCAGTTTCGCTGTTCTTGCATCCACATATCATTTAAATATGTTCCTCTCCTCCCGGTTGTTAAATACAAATTGCACAGTCGTGCAGGTTTAACACGCAAAATCATTGTCTGATGTGACCAGAGTGTACGGCTTTGCACCGAGCAAGTCCGCCCTAACGGTAACACCTCTGACTTACATTCGGGACGTGATCGAATATTCTGACTTGGGATTTCCGTGGTATTCCTCTATCCCTCCAGAGTCTTCACAGTCGTTCAGCGTAGTACCATAGAAAAAATGTAAAAACAATAAAAAATTAAAATCATGAAATGTGAAATTGTTAAAAACATTAACATGGTAGGAAACGCGATATATGTAACAAATTCTGAAGTTAAGAAGGAGGAAACACAACGGCAAATAATATTATCTTGTTCGAAAACGTTGAGGCCACTGAAGCTTCTCTGTAGAGTGTTACTTGTAGTTGCTTTTGCTTGCTACTGTGTTCCTCTTCTTCTCTCGTTCGTTCTTCATTTTCTTCTTTTCTTTCTTAAAATTTCTCTCCTTGTCTCTCTTGTGTTCCTGTTTCTTCATTCCTACCTCCTGTACTCTCAAGCACTGGGCCGCCAGGGCTTGGGTAGGAGTCTCATTGCTAATCCGAACATCTTCTTTGAGATCCAACACTTCTTCAAATGTCTATGTCTATTTCGTCAATGTATATTTCTCTATGTTATACTGTCTTTCTTTCTTCTGTTTTCTCCCTTCTTACCTTGTACTTTAGATAGTTATATTTCATGTCATATTTATGTATTTTCTGTGCTGAGTGCTATGAATCTGTTACCGCAGGGTACACACAGTAAATACCCTAACTAAATGACAGATATAAGTCTAGAAGTATCTATCATCTAATTTTCTGAAAAGGAATCTCACCAACAAATTTTATATCCCTGTGTTAATTCAGGTTACCGCTCGGAGAGTCGGGCCAAGCCTTTAATTTCGTCTCTTGTACACGGTAATTCTACTGTCAGTTTTACGGCCTGTGCAAGGCGATAATAAAAACTTTTAATGCATACGAATTAAGGTGTTCACACATAATTAGAAACAGCGCTAGTAAAATGATTCTGCAACTGTTCAGTGCTTGATTTCTCTGGGGGATTTCGTCCCAAAGTCGCTTTTCTCTGAGTCTTCAGATGTCGCATTATTAAGTGCGTTAGTTCTGAGGATGGCGTATAGGGAAACGCAGTGTTCCATGCAAAGTTGTAAGCTGCATGCAAATTTCCTGTCAGAAAACTAATTCTTCATCGTCTCCTTCCCATACGGGCACGCTGATTCGCGAAAGGTGAGTATTAACACACTTCATGTTATCATGAAATATTTTTAGTTATGAAACACTAGACGCTATAGCGTCGAAAATAAGTATTACTGGTGACAGATGTCTGTAACACGAACACTCGAATTCCCCGACGCCAGACGCTTCTCTCCAGCGTATGATTGAGGTCCCTCGAGTGCTTCAGGGATACGAAGACGTGACAGTTATGGAGGAAAGGGGAAATCTCACGCCGTTTGTGCTGTGTGCAAATACGAACCGTGGCAGACCAGACTGCACAAGTCCATAAACTTTCTTGTGTCCCTTTGTTGCTTGTATCTTCTTTTTTTTTTTTTTTTTCTTACGATATTTGCATTTAGGTTTTTCTCTCCTCTGTTGCCTGCACCTTTCTACTCGTATTTTTATCCCCTCATTTCTTTCTCTTTATCTTCCCTTTCTGTTAATTTTTCTTTCTCATTATGGAAACACATTCATCGAGCAAGATGGATCGAATTTGAACAGTTCTGGCTTACGTCCTGAAGATGGGCGACTGAAGTCTCGACCGAGACACCGAACATTCCTGACGAGGCTTTCCCGTTTCACTCAATGATATACACTTACTCACGGAGCTGAGCCCTTCTGGAGGAGCCGCCAATTCTGCAGCCACTCAAGAATTTCCCAGCATTTTATGGAATCCGAAGGTTCTCTGCCGTGTTCACGAGAGCCATCCACTGGTCCCTATCCTAATCCAGATCAATCCAATCCATACCATCCCATCCTATCTCTCTGAGATCCATTTTAATATCGTGCACCCACCTACTCCTTGGTCTTCCCAGTGGTCTCCTTCCTTCTGGCTTTGCCATCAATATCGTATACAAGGTGTGTCCCAAAAGTCATGAAATATATTTCTTTCCCGCGCTCCTATTGGTCGGAGCGCGCTGGAACCGGTTGGGTTAGGGGGGGAGGCCTTTAGCTTCACAGCGAGCCAAAAATCAGTCTGTTCGAGCATCGGAGGCGTCAGTATCGCTGATTTAGTGCACCTGTGTTTTGTGACCACGTCACGGCGCGCGATGCCGGATACTTTCGAACAACGTTGGGCGGTCAAGTTCTGCACAAAGCTCAACAAAAAAGCTGCCGAAACTCACGAACTGCTTCAGCAAGCCTACGGGGAGTCTTCTCTATCATATGTGCAAGTTACAAGGTGGGTGAAGAAGTTTAAGGAGGGCCAGGAAGGAGTGGAAGATGACCCCCGCTCTGGACGGCCATCAACAAGCCAAACCGATGAAAATGTGACTCATGTGCGTGATTTGTTGAATACTGACCGTCGAATGACTGTCCGGTTGTTAGCCGACACTCTGAACATTCCAAAAACCGTTGTGCATCGCATCTTTATGGACTAATTGAACATGCGAAAGGTGTGCGCTAAGCTGTTCCCCAAATTGTTGACGGATGAGCAAAAGGCAAAACGTGTGGAAATTGAACCTCATTGAGAATGCACTCAAAGGACGCCGTTTTGAAAGCATTCAGGCTATCCAAGAGGCCGTGACAACAGCTTTAAATAAGGTTCCCGTCGAGGCCTTTGAGGGGGCGTACCGGGCATGGGAGAGTCGGTGGAAAAAATGTGTAGATGCTCACGGACAGTACTTTGAAGAATATAACACTTTGTGCCGATATCATCAATAAATTAAAAAAAAAAATGTATATATTCATGACTTTTGGGACATATTTTGTATGCATTCCTCGTCTCCCCCCATTCGTTCTACATGCCCTGACCACCTCATCTCCTTGACTTGAACATTCTAATTATGCTTGGAGAAGAGTACAAGTTATGAAGCTCCTCGTTATGCAGTTTCCTCCAACCTCCTGTCACTTCATCTCTCTTCGGTCCAAATATTCTCCTCAACACCCTGTTCTCAAACACCCTCAGTCTATGTTTCTCTCTTAATGTCAGAGACCAAGTTTCACACCCATGCAGAACCACAGGCAAAACTATCAGTAATATATGCTAATGAAAATTAGTATTTCGGCTTCAAGTTGCACTTAAGATATGAGAGTAATGTTTTTGCAGTTTCTTATTACCTAGAATGAAAACTTATATTATAATAATAAATATTCGGGCCTAGAAACTGTGAACAATATGAAAGCATTATTTTACTTGCAAAAGCGCGCTCGGGACCGGTCTAAACACTGGCAATAATATTCGGTCTGAAAAAATAACTTGCCTCCTTGCACAAGTGGCTGCCAGTTCTGATCGTTGAATAAATAAATTACAAAGCATGAATTCATAAATATGTAACTCCGTGGCCTGTAGTCCGCAAGCGAACTATACTGACCTAGCGACCGTCGCTTATCGGCGAAATTAGTGCCACCTTTAGCGGATAGAGAGTGTCGCGTGGTTAGAGCAACGGATCTCCACGGCCGTTAATCTCGGTTTTCTAGACCGAAGATAAATACGGAACTAACTATATAAATGAAATATTTCATCTTCCTACGCGTCATGCGACAAATGTTATCTTGGTGAGCATCAGCACAGCATTACTGCTCCCAGCTTGTAGAGAGCAAGAAGCATAACTGGACAGCATCTACAAGCTGAGTATGATGAAACGGTTGTACTGCTGAAGCAACATGACATCAGCCTCAGACACGAACACTGCGAACATTGCAGTCTGCCTCGCAAACTGGACTGCAGGGTCACCAGCGGATTTCTGGCTTACCTTCGTTGTAACATCTACGTGGGTTTCATTATGATAGTAATATGAAATTGACGCTGTTGCGTTGATAACGATTGAGGTGGATCATTTTACTCTATTTCTCATTCGGTCCAGAACACGCTGAACTGAAACTGTTCAAACATGCAAATGAGTGACCGACAATTATAAAAAAAAAAAATGGAATTTCGAGATGTTTCTTTCATTATGGCGTAAGTAGCATTGCGCAAATGAACATGTAAGCTCTAGCGCCGATTCTAAATTGTATTCAGAAGTTGCTTCGTTAATGACGTCCAGGACCGCTAATATCCTGAGGTACTTAGTAACCTTACTCAGTATCCCCACGAAAATGATAGGATAGTACGTTAAATTAAGCCATTCCTACTTCCTTTTGCCAAACCACTTTGCATGTGTCATTCAATAATTTGATAGTGCACATGATCTGACTTGCTTACACAGTAGTTAAACGAGAAACAAAACAAACAATACTGCACAATCGAAGAAAAATGTTCTAGACTTGTAATCGGAAAGTTCCTGGTTCCAATTTCAAACGAGCTACCCAGCTGTCCTTACCGAAATAATATTAGCCTGGAAATAAAGTCACGACGAAATAAAGCCCTTACAAATATTTATCTGCTCATCATTCGCTGTCATGGTTCCATCTCATCCGACTCTATAAACCTGTGTAGCTGAAACGGAGTCGTTAAACAGTCTAAGGATCAATATATTAGGCAATCGATGTAAGGGAAATTATAGATGTTGAACTGAAAATACGTATCTGGTTAGCTGACATGAGAACCTCTTCTTGGTTAACTTGCTGCAGACGGTACAAAATTGGAAAGACAAAGTTGTACATGATGACACATGGAACGCCCCATGAATTCTAACTTCAGTTTCACGTCCTAGTCGCTTTATCCCGAAGAACAGGAGACAAAAGAATCGCACATCTATTCATCGGTCTTCCCGTACATACTGAACTCACTGCATGCAGAAACTGTGCAATATTTCCTGCACCGCGTGGGACGGCGTCACAGTGTGAATACTGCATCAAGTGGCTTACTGTACGGGAATGGGAGATAGGCGGGTTGCGGTCCCCTCAGGGCCAACTAGCTACCGGCTAAATGCTTCATTGGAGCGCCTACTGCGCTGGTTATGCGTAACAGAATATGTAATCCGAATCCAGATAAGCAAACCGTACAGCACTTGCTCTCAAACGCTCGAAGCTGCTTTCATCTTATTTCAACATCAGATGTGAACCTAGTTATCGATACCAGAAGATTCGGTGCTTAGATCCTTCGCTGTAGAAGCGTCACAGTAACAGTTATGCTAAAGCTGTGCCCGTGCTTTATTTAACTACAACCCACAAAGACGTATGGGGGAGTGGAGGTATAGCTTAAATATTCAGATCCTGGTACTATATGGAGGTAGAATTTTATTCGAGAAATATAGAGCTCAAATATTTGCTAGCTTTCCTGACTATAATCATTCGTGGTCTTCGTCAGTTATAAAATGTTCAGACTAGTTAAATGCTTCTGATTTGTACGCGGGATATTTTGGTTCTAATCTAAATTAAAAAATTTATCTTTTACTACACTTCCTCCAGGCATGGTACATGAAAAGGATGACGAAAGCTTCCATCCACACATTCTGCAATAATCCGACCAGTGAACGCTTTACAACCCAGAGAAAGAGAATGCCTAGATAATACTTAGGTCATGAAAGGGATTGCGGCGTTTTCAATCCACACACTTAACTGGCGATTCGTGATCGTTCCTAATGCCGTTAGACGGTATATACGGTTCAGTCTTGATTTCTTTTGTGAATGTTGCTCGTTCGAAACTCAAGCGGGAGGCCCACAGTTCGCAGCCTGTGGAGACAAATTTCGTGATAGCACCTGAGCCCTTGCTTCCATACCCTTTCCAATTCACTATTCTCCTACCACCGCACGCAGCATGCTCCGAGCGGCTGAAAGTGTCCTTAAATAAATTATAATAATCAGATGAATAACTAAGTAAGTAATAAATCCACTGCACATAAACCCCACAGCTGGAAGAGAGTCGTAACATAACATAACATGGGCCAGTTAACAAGTCACATGCTGAGGTTCGGCAGCAGCCTTTCCAAGCTCTATGCGTCATCTTCAATTTATTTTATTTGAGGAAAAATAATTTACCCTGTTAAACCGGCGTAGTTAACATTTTCTACTCTATGAATAAGATACGTCCATGTGCTTCCCGTAACTGGTCCTTCTTCCATATACACGAGCAGTTTATTAACTTCAAAGTGTCACCTAGGAGCTCCTCATGTAAAACAACTACAGCTTCATGAAAGCTTATTTTCTTCTGTTATCGTAAGAATGTCGAATGTTTTAATGAAGAAAACTCAAATTTGAAGGGTTTAGTAACGTACCAGACATACAAGCCACGAAAGGAAAGAAATTAACATGAAGTAATTTTTATCGTGTGTGATTATTTCAATTTATCTGACTTGACGCTCTCTGGCGCGTCTTGAAGCAATGTACAGCCCTTTCACTTTCAAGTTAATTTATCTCCTTCATCTGTTTCATTATCTTCTCATTCTCTTTCGCCTCTCTATTCTCCCTCTGTCGCTTCATGTTACTCTTCTTAGCCTTCTCTTCCTCCATCATTTCCCTTCCATTTTTTCAGAGACCTGACCCGCACAATTACATGTTGGGAGTCGAAGAGTTAGTGCGACTATTGCTACATTTATCCGAGGTATTTAGTTGTGCTCATTCTTATTCTTCGTGTTTCACTCTCTTGGATTTGTCTCCCCAGCATGCGAAGATTCTCATCAAGGTTTCGTGACGTTTAACCTCCACTCAAAATATGCGCCTTCAGTATTGTGCTTTGGTGAAATATACAACTTTAATTTTGCTTTCTGCCAGTAAGAAAGGCTATAGAGTTTACTGCTCACAATATTCTCTTTCGATGAGATTGCCAGCTCGTCTTTACAACGCTAAATTTGTTAGATTAGGTTACTAAGCAACGGCAAGTGCGACAGTTACTTTATATGAGCTACTTATCGCTAGGGTCCTCTGTACCCGGTCTTTCGGAGAAAGTAATATGTTTACAAGTACATCACCATAACAAGGCATCCACGTAGAGGATGAAGTATCGAAATAAAACTCACTGCTTTATGCACAAAAGTGATTCAGAACTCATAAAGTTTGACCTGTGAAGATTTCCTTTAGTCTGCTAATCCTTATCATAAGATTTTTACCGTATTTTAAAACATATCACAACCTTTTTGAAAACACCAGTCACAAATTTCCTCCAATTACATTTTATATAACACATATTCTTTAAAGCGCTTCAAGTATGCTAGACAACACAACTCTTCCAAACTAGTTTAGAACAAATTTTCTACGCGCAGGAAGATAAAGGATTTCTAGCAGAGCACATTACTAGTGTTACTGCGCCCGAAGAAGGGTAATACTGTGTTACTGTCAGAGAGCAAGAGGGGCAGAAAATAGCGGTGTTACCGTTGTTGCAAACTGCTAGAGTTGCCCACTAGCGGCGAGTTTACAAGACGCGGCCTTGCACTGAATTGCTGAGTCGCTCACCGGTGCGGTGGGGTGTGAAGGAAGGAAGGGACGGTGGGAAATGGAGAACCCCCGGGACTGAGGACGCAGCTGTGGATAAATTGATTTAAACGCACCATGCGATTTGAAACAGAAAAGGGAAAGAGAATTTGTATAATAGAATTGGACTGAAAGAAGCTTGTTTCTTAGAGAAAAGACCAACAATCGACTCAAATGGACAAACGATTCTGCATACGTTGTAGGCCTCAAATAATTCCGTTACATTTTGTGACCCCTCTCTCGTCCTGCATTTTAAATTCAAAATACCGTCCTAAAATCGAGACTTTGAAACTTTCGTCTTTAATATAGACCAGGCAGAAAAATATAACGCTGTGAGTTTGAACTAGTCAATGCGACGTTTTGTCTAAGTATCCCTGAGGGTGATATTGGGGTTTCGGACTTTATCCATCGTCCTGGTTTTTAAGGTAACTAAGAAAAACACGACGTTTCGGAAACTGGATCTGTTTCCGTCCTCAGGCGAGGGAGAACACCTATTCTGTTGGGTCCCTTAGAAAGAGCTAGCCTCAGTCACTGGATCTATATAGCTATCTATACAAGAAAAATGAAAACCACAAAAGAAAAGAAGCAACATAGCAGATCCTCCTGACCTTCCGTACAAGATGCCACCTCCGTCCTGATAAAGAGAGCCCGTATGGGAAGCAACTGCAGACTAGCTGGCTACATGGACTTGTGTCTTCCCACCTTTTCACCCGAGAACGAAATGAAAGGCAGTTTCCGAAATATTCTGATGTTTCAGAATTCCCAGACGATCCACAATTCATTCATCAGTAATCTGTCAGACGACAGGCCCACAGTCTCTTCCAAAACAGTTCCTCCACTTAATGCGATCTAGAGCTTTCTCCTTCAAATGACAGTATCCTCTTCTGTCCCCAAGGTCATCCAGCATCTTCTTACGTCTTCTTCCTCGTCTTCTGGTCACTTCTATCCACCCCTCTATCTTTCCTTCAATAACTTCTTTTAGAAGGCAGTTACCGCGTAAAACATGATCAATCCAATTGGCCTTCCGTTTTCTTATTTCATGTAGGGCATTCCTCTGCTCACTGACTCTAATTAACACTTCTTCATTTCTCACATAATCGGTCCAACTGATCTTCTCCATCCTTCCCCAACACCACATTTCGAAACTTTCCAGATGTTTCTGATCTACTGCCCCTAAGTGTCCATGTTTCAGCCCCATACAAAGCAATACTCCAAATGTAGCATTCAAAAAATTTAAACAAAAACCGAGAACAAAGAGCGGAGCAGGATGTTTGAAAGATTACAGAATATGACATTATTAAGAAACGAATTATAAACCCCGTGAGATGCCCACGGTATGAAAGTGAGGTTACGCGGCGACGAAGCAGGTTCCTTAGCCTAATAAGCTAGATGTGGACTATCGATGTTTTTAGACCTGCCCTTTCTCAACATGATGCATAGGGGTTCTGGTCGAGTCTCCTGAGGAAAATCTTATATGGGTGTCGGATTACTCAGGCGCCTCAGTTACTAGTTCTACAGTTCCTGCTGCAACCACGCGCAACCCTGTACTCCTGGCGTTCATGTTGGTCTCTCCCTCTCTCTCCCCAAACGTAATCAGAATTCCGCAATATTTCCTTCTTTACCCTTTGTGTATTGTATGTCCGCCCCGCCTGAAACGCGTTGATTTATACTCACTAATAATACTGGGACAAGAGAACAAATTATGAGGTTCCTCATTATATAATTTTTGTACAAAACCTCATATATAACCGTTGCGTTTTCTGTTGAATGGGACACACAGATAACGCGTGGGCTTCCATATATTCTGGCCTTTTAATCACGCAGTGCGCAGAGGGGGCAGAGCCTATCAGGATTACTGTTACTCATACGAACAGATTTTGCAGCACAGGAGCTGGAGTAAATCCATACTACAGTCGCTTCGAAACGTTCTACGGGCACATAAAGGTTCGTTCCAATGCTGTTATTTCATATGATAGAAAGCTTCTTTTTTGTTTTTTGTTTCGTTTATTTTTCGTTCGTTGAACATTTATGAGCAAACAACTATGTATTTTTAGTTGTGTTTATGCAACAGAATGAAATCGATAGTTTACTTTGGTCACAATCCGTGTGATGCGGAGAAATGTAATCTGGCTTCCATTCCTCTCCCATCAGAACACATTTACTGAAAATAACTACATATTTCTGCGCCTTAATTCTGTGTATATCAATTATTATTATTCAAGTTCCCACCCCCCTTGGCACTACAGCCCCAGTGGGCCTAGGCCTACCTCCATGAACTTCTCCGTTCACTTCGGTTTTTCTAGATCTTACACATACGGTAGGACTCCTTGTGGGGGTGATCAGCTTGTCGCAAGGCCTCTACCTGTACACAAACACAGAAAAACGCACACACACAAACTAAACATCCATGCCCTGAGTGGGATTCGAATCCACGATCCCGGTTTCCAAGCGAGCGAAGACAGTATATGCCTTAGACCGCTCGGCTATTATTATTCAACACAGAGGTCAAATGCTTATTGACTTTTGTGAACGAAATGGATTGATTGTTACCAACACTTGGTTCAAGAAGCCAAAGAGAAGAATTTACATATGGAAGGCACCTGGGGATTGGAAGAGGCATCAGCTGGACTACATCCTTGTGAAACATCGGATGTGAAGACGCTTCCTGGGGCAGACATTGACTCTGACCACAACTTGCTGGTTGCCAAGTTCCGAACCAGGTTGAAGAAAATTATAGGATTTCGAAAGCGCAGACCCAGATGGGATTTGGAGAAGTTATATGCTCAAAGACAAAGCGTGCAAGAGACTCTAGAAGAGAAACTCGGTGCAATTGAAGGTGAAAGCGGAAATGCTGAAGCGCAGTGGAACGATATAAAAGAATGCATGTTAGATACTATCAGTGATTTGGTAGGTAAAGTTGAGAAGATAGCAAGAAAACCATGGGTTACACAGGAGATGATGAGTAAAATGGAGGAGCGAAGGAAATGGAAGAATGTCAACAATGAAGAAGGCAGGAGGAAATACAGGAGACTGAGGAATGAATTGAAAAGAGCCACGGACAGGGCCAAAAAGGAATATCTTGAGAAGATATGTAATGAGATTATGGAATTTCAAAGAACAGGCCGTTATGATTTGATGTACATGAAGACAAAAGAACTAGGATGGAAAGAGAATCATGGGATTCAAAATGTTGGCATCGAAGACTCCCAGGGGAATAGAATAGTAGATCAGAGGCAAGTGCTGAAAATTTGGGAAAATTATATTTCAGAACTATATGATCGACCTAATCGGCCAGAAACCTTAGAAGTTGAACCGGAAGAAGAAGTAGATACAGACGAGAAAGGACCATATATTTTACAAAGTGAGGTGGAAAAAGCTATCAAGGAAATGAGGAAGGGAAAGGCTACAGGAGATGATGATGTACCTGGAGATGTGCTCAAGTTACTGGGAGAAGGTGGTTTGAAAACACTGACAAAACTAATGAACACCATATATGAAAGTGGAGAGTGGCCCAAGGACTTTACAGAAGTTACAATGATTGCCTTAAAGAAAAAGACAAAAGCTACAAAATGCAGCGACCATCGCACAATAAGTCTTATTGCACATACAGCAAAGATAATAGCAAAGATACTTAAAAGAAGAATTGAAAGGAAAATAGAGGATGTACTTGGAGAAGATCAGTTTGGATTTAGAAGAGGAAAAGGAACCAGGGATGCAATTGGGATGATGAGAATTATAGCGGAACGAACTTTGGAGATAGATGAAGAACTGTGTGTTTGCTTCATAGACTGGCAGAAGGCATTTGACCGGGTAAACTGGACCAAATTAATGCAGATCCTGAAAGAAACAGGTATCGATTGGCATGAAAGAAGATTGATTAGCAAATTGTACATGGATCAGAAAGTTAGAGTACGACTGGACAGGGGGGAGACAGGAAGTGTGCAGATTGGAAGAGGAGTTCGACAAGGATGCTGTTTATCACCAATTCTGTTCAACTTGTACAGCGAATGCCTTACCAAGGAAGCTCTGGATGGGCTCGGTGACTTCAAAGTAGGAGGGCAAATTATTCAAACTGTGAAATATGCAGATGACCTTGTGTTAATGGCTAAGGAAGAAACTGTGCTACAGGGCATGATTGATAGACTAATTGAAATTGGAAGGTGCTATGGCATGGAAATGAATGTGGAGAAAACAAAAGTAATGAAAATTTCGAGACAACCAACCCCAGTCACAATAAAGATAGACCAAAAACAAGTGGAGAATGTGAAATGTTTTAAATATTTGGGTAGCTTGTTAACAGATGATGGAAGGTGTACTTGTGAAATTAAATCCAGGATTGCCATGGCAAAAGCTGCATTTAGCAAGAAGAAGAATCTTTTTACCAGCAAATTGGACTTAAATTTGAGGAAGAAACTAGTGAAATGCTACATTTGGAGCATAGCTCTGTATGGGGCTGAAACATGGACACTTAGGGCAGTAGATCAGAAACATCTGGAAAGTTTCGAAATGTGGTGTTGGAGAAGAATGGAGAAGATCAGTTGGACCGATTATGTGAGAAATGAAGAAGTGTTAATTAGAGTCAGTGAGCAGAGGAATATCCTACATGAAATAAGAAAACGGAAGGCTAATTGGATTGGTCATGTTTTACGCAGAAACTGCCTTCTAAAAGAAGCTATCGAAGGAAAGATAGATGGGCGGATAGAAGTGACAAGAAGACGAGGAAGAAGACGTAAGAAGATGCTGGATGACCTTGGGGACAGAAGAGGATACTGTCATTTGAAGGAGAAAGCTCTAGATCGCATTAAGTGGAGGAATTGTTTTGAAAGAGACTGTGGACCTGTCGTCTTGACAGATTACTGATGATGATGACACCGTCAATAATTCAACAATGATATAAAAGACACCTAAAATACTCGTATATATTTTCCACTAAAAGTGTAACTTCAATACTTTAAAATGTTATTTATACACTGCAAGTATATCTTATATACAAAAAGTGACTTTCAGAATAGTGGACAGTGGAGACTGTAATAGACTGAGGACACTAGTGCTTGAAGCAGAAAGCTGTAAACTGCGAAGTCGTGTGCATAAGGTGTCAATAAATCTAATCATCCAAACCATACCCCTTCTAATAGTCACCCCTACACGCCACAGTATGTAAGTATATGCGCTGACATATATGTATACTACGTATTTATGCGTGTGCATGTATATATGAATATATGTACGAGGTCCCTTCGTATCACTGAACACATCAGTTTGTGATGATGGAGGAAGAGTGTAATATTGTAATATGTAAACCTTAAAGTACCTAGGCTTTTGAAGAAAGTCGTCTTCTGGGATCTGGCGCCGTGTATTCTTTGTTTCAGCCGACGTTTCGGAGGAACATATCGCCTCCATCTTCAGGGCAGGTGAATTGCGTAGCGAATTCAGAGAGCAGTAGCTGTAATGATCAGGAAGTGAAAGGCGCTCCTTTATATAGAAAGTCGGCAGGGGTGGTGGTTAGGGAGAGGGGACCAATGGGAACAGTGAAGAGCGATTAAGGCCATATATGGTCAGGGGGGAAGGGGGAGGGGAACGGCCAGTGAATCCAGGCATCTTGGAGGTCAATGGCACGGAGGTTGCAGTTAGACAAGAAGAACCGGTTGTCTGGGGACAGGTTACTGATGTCAATGACATGATTAACAGGGGGGACAGGCTACTGACGTCAATGACATGAAAAATAGCTGGGGTGAGTTGGAGTTCTCTTGAGAGAAGAGATGAGAGGCTTCCATGACTTGTTGAGACAAAACCCTGTTTTCTTGTTCATGTTATTCATGCTATTCTTCATGTCATTGACGTCAGTAGCCTGTCCCCCTGTTAATCATGTCATTGACGTCAGTAACCTGTCCCCAGACAACCGGTACTTCTTGTCTAACCGCAACCTCCGTGCCATTGACCTCCAAGATGCCTGTATTCACTGGCCGTCCCCCCCCCCATTCGACCCCTGACCATATATGGCCTTAATTGCTCTTCACTGTTCCCATTGGTCCCCTCTCCCTAACCACCACCCCTGCCGACTTTCTATATAAAGGAGCGCCTTTCACTTCCTGATCATTACAGCTACTGCTCTCTGTATTCGCTACGCAATTAACCTGCCCTGAAGATGGAGGCGATATGTTCCTCCGAAATGTCGGCTGAAACAAAGAATACACGGCGCCAGATCCCGGAAGACGACTTTCTTCATGGTAATCGCCGTGAAAACCTCAAAACTTACTTAGGCTTTTGTTCATACTGTACATTATCTTAATGTGTAATTTTTTGTGTTAACCAAGAGGGTTCTTCATGAGACAGCTGAAACCGTCTGGTGTAAGCGTATATACGTGTTATAAACGCCTGACCTTTTAACATTTCGATAACATGTTCCCTCAAGCTAAGAATTACAGAGTCTAGTTTTTTGGTTCATCCACGCGTGATACTGCATGTACACATCTGAACTCTTAAACTCTGTGCTCATGACTTCCCCCACCCCCTTTGGCTCTCTTCTTAATGATCAATATATAATACCAGTAACCCTGAAAACCGTAGGAGACTTCTTTGAAAATCTGTACTGTATACACACTGTATATATTATCTACATCTTTTATTTTCTTCTAATAAAACTTAGAATAATTGTTGAGCATAGAAATTGTCTTCAATTAGCGGGTCCCTTACCCACCTTACCTTCTTACCTTACCAAGGGCACTCACTCAATTCGGAACTGGAGAGGGGGGAGGTCGGGGCCTCTTTAAGGGCAAAACGTCGACTCAGTGCGTATATCAGGTGTCTCAAATTAATATCATACGGATAATTTCAAAATCTATAGCGGATGGCACGTCATTTTGGGCAAGTATTTTGATTAAACTGAACATAATCTTAAGACTGGGCCACCATATCATTGCTGCATTTCTTGATTCTGACAGGCACCTACTCCACATTCATAATTTATGAAATCTGGGAGCATCTTGCGTTTCAGAATGCACTGATATGACTAAAGCGCGAGGACGTTCTTCATATCCGCAACGCCAGCCACAGGGCAGTAAGCACACAGGTAGCGACAAAGGGGATTCCGAAGGATATTTGCATTTCTGTTATTAAAAATCGCGTTGTGTGTGACAGTGTACTAAGCCCCTTTTGCAGGGGGAGGGGTCTCAGGCTGAAAATACCAAGTATTAACTAACACACTGTAATTTGACTTCTCTATCTTCACTTTTAGGACACTACATTATTTTTGCGTGAAGTTTTGTAATGACGGCGCAAATCGTATTGTCCTTTTGCATATGCGGCAAACAGTGCTATCACGCACTATATTAAAAGAAGTCCACGTTCTCCCACTTTCCTTGAAATGTCAGGCTCTCGTCTTCGAATTTCTTTTTCTTCATCTTTGACACAGATATCAAAAGAGAAAGAGAAACTACAGCAACCAAAGATTGTAAGGCCACTCGATACAACTACGTGCAATTGTTGCACACCACAACACCACGTGGCCTCCAAAACATAGGCTACAATGCCGGTCAACGGCGCTTTGCAAACTGAACTTTATACTCGATATCTGTACCCATTCAAATTTTAGGCATACTGTAAATCCTTCTGACTTGAAATTTGCAATAGAACAATATATTTTACTCTAATTTACGGTCAGCAGATATCCTGAAATTCCTGGAGCGAGCTGACACATTAGCGCGGCTTTTTCCCAACTTTTGATTTCCGTTTCTACGCAGCAGTTTCTTGGCGCCAATACTGCCACTGAACAAAGATCTTATAAGAATCACTTCAGTGTATGGTCCTCAGGGGGAAACCCCGTGAGGTGCTCGTCTCCTTGGCAGCAGTTTCCGCCCACAGATTACGGGGTTCGAGATGCTCTGTCCTCTGTGCTACCTGACAGCAAAAACACAGCTATAGGTCACCTAGATGAGGGGTAGCAAACCTTCTTTACCCTTCTGGTTCGTGGCCAAAAGCACCTTAAAATATAAATAAACTTTATCGCTCAGCAAATTCTGTATAAAAGACATCGGTGCAAGAGCCGCATGATGTGAAGTGGCGGGCCTCGTGTTCGAGACACAGAGAGGCACAGGGATGACTGAGACTGGCTCACATAGCTCTGCGGTAGAGTTACCCTCACTATCTGCTGAGATATCTGCCAGGGGGAATGAAGAGAGCCGAAGCCTAACTGTGTATTGACAGCTTGTAATTTTATCCCTCTACGTGACATGCTTTTATTGTAAGAATGAGGACAGGCAGAGAGAAGCAGGTGAAGATACTTGTAGGATATAGAAAGAAGATGAGATGAGATGAGGTGGTTGGTAGGAGATATACCATTTGGCATGGATTGATTGATGAGATGTTCGGCAAAGGTCTCCCAATATATCTTCACCACCGTAAAGGCAGTTTGAACCATTACGTCTATCATTTTTTATTATATTCGTCCATTTTTGCTTAAATATGACACGATAAAAAGACTCTTGATGCGTTCCGTGACGTCGTGTTGGCATGAGACCACATGTGTGGCGCTGATGCAGCACTCAAGGGGAGATAAAGATGTCAGCGATAAATGACATGCCAAATTTGTTCAACAGGTAAAAATAATGCAGTAAATTATAACATGGTCAGTGATGTAGGCTGAATCTTTTGAGGGAAGTGGAAGGCAGAATGAAACTGTTTCAGAGAAAAACGTTTCAGCTTTGAGTGAAATGTGACAACTCTACTAGTTCCATATATTACCACATACGTCATGCCAAGAACCGTCTTAAAGTTGGTGTATTTCTCTGGGCCACTAACAGACATTCTGTATGAACACAAACATTCACACATCCCACAATTTGCAATTACTTTTAAACTACAGTCAAGAAGTTTACTGTGTTCTGGGGTAATATGCCGTGCTTATAGATCGTTATCAATATTTCGCAGGAATATGCTGCCTCCATCTTCACCGTAGGAACAGTAAGCAATGTATTGAAAAAGTTTGCGTATAATGACGGGAGAACACAACCGATGCCGTTGTGGACCAATTGGGGTCAGTGGCATCAAAACACGACAGATATGCTGACAGCTGGAAGAGGAACCAGAAAAGATGATATGTGAGAGAGGGAGAACGGTAGTACATTAAAGTTAATAATAATAAAATAAAAGAAGGGCGAAGTACAAGCACATAATCAGTTACAAGCAAATGGAGCCTACATACAAACATCCACGTTACTACTACCGCCATTTCTGCGCCTGCCAGAAGTGGTACTTTCCTTTCACATACCCCGACCAAAATGTTGGGGTCGTTTCTCATTTCCCGACCCACCTACCTCACCATCCGTAATTTGATGACCGTAGCCGGGTGGATAACCCTCCTACTTTGTATCCCGGATCTCCATGGTCTCAACATCGGCCTCGAGACGGCCGTACTGACACAGATCCCTGGTCTTCCAGACAATTGTCGGGATGATGCTTCAAACTAGGTCAGGATCGCTTTATTCCACATCATTTGCAACTCATCAACCTACATTTCGACACCATGTAACCTGAGCTACTTGCAGTTTTATTAAAGAATGCTATACAGGAAATAAATTACATTTCCTTAGTAATGCACTGCGAAGAGCAAGTGTGTAACTAGCCGCGATGTGACACTGCAATATTCTGTTGGCCCAATTTCATTTGCAGAAGCAACTCCATGTCGAGCTCGTAGACTCATGGCGTGCTACGGTGTCGCTTTTTAAATATGCTACATGTTTCGACTCTATAAGATCGTCAACAGATGTATACATGCTACACGTTTCGACTCTATAAGATCGTCAACAGATGTATACATGCTACACGTTTCGACTCTATAAGATCGTCAACAGATGTATACATGCTACACGTTTCGACTCTATAAGATCGTCAACAGATGTATACATGCTACACG
>NW_019730587.1:374392-425055 GCF_002891405.2 Cryptotermes secundus | reverse complement strand
TTTCGACTCTATAAGATCATCAACAGATGTATACATGCTACATGTTTCGACTCTATAAGATCATCAACAGATGTATATCTGCTGCACTCTATTGTTCTTCTAGCTCACTGTTCTAAAACGTGCTCGAAACTAGTATTTCCAATTATTATTGAAGTTTGTTAAAAGTATTGAACTTATTACTTTTCCAATTGATACTCCATGTTTCCGACATTCCATGGTTTCTTGGATTCTCTGTTTTGTCTTCTTGTGTTATAGAGCGGTTCTTGTACCTTCAAGACTGCTCCTGCAAATTAAATGTAACTAACCAATTAACCAACCAACTTATTAAGAACCCAACTATTTCGCTGAAGAAACTAATTAACCCACAAAGTGTTCTTGAACTTCCCATGGCGGTGAATATGAAGAGTACAATCTACTCAACCATGTTCCTCAACTCTCCAAATTCCCCTATTATCGAGCCAATTAATAATTATCTGTTTATCCACCCTGTAATAGAATCCTAGGATATCAGTTACTCAATCTAACACAATCCACAATAAACAGAATTCGTTCTCCTATTAGTTATACTTCTATTTTTTTAACGTATTCGTCAATAATACAACTTTAAAAATAAATTAGGAATATGTTGTTCACTAAAAATGCATTTCAATACTATGACAGTATAAATCAATAAAACGCCGGTAGGCCTTTACGTAGTAAATAAATTTACACATTAAAAGTGATTGTTCACACTCCTCAAATTGTCTTCGATTTACATGTATTCACGAGAAAAGCACGGGAAACAAAGGGTTTACAGAGTCACCGCTTAGCAACGGCTCTGTACACCACAACATTGTCACATGTCCAGGGTTCCGCGACTATTGTTAACGGGTTCTGCACTGGATGATTGGGTGTGTTAATGCCGTCTTTACAATTACAACCAATTGTAACAGCTCACAATCAATGGCTGCCTGAGACTCGCTCCACTCCTTACTGGACTACGAGTGTCTTCTCCTCCCCTTTAACTGACTTGGTTCTGATTTACGAATCGGTCACTTCTTCAGCTTCAGTTGTCCGCTGGTCAGCACTCCACAGTTGAACTCTCAAGTCAGTTCAAGTACTGAACTGAACTACTGAACTCCCTTCTGAATTCTCTTACGAATAAATGACTGACTTCTGGTTTTTGAATGAAATACGTGTCCCACTTTTATACTTTCGGGGCTCACCGAATAGCCATCATCACCTCCAAGGGTTCCTCTGTTATTCCGTGCTTATCTGTTGCCGCTGAAACGTCTGTTAATTCGTAGCAACACTCTGCTTTCCACAAGCTTATCCGTTGCTGCATCATGTCACAATATTCTTTCCTGACTAATAACAATTCAACTTAAACGAATTTTCTCAAGAACGCAACTATCGTGTTAGTTTTGGACAAGGTGTACTAGACAATGGCCAATGTTCAGAAGATCAGACATCCCAAAAATTCGCGTGTTTAGTACTTCGCGCGCTGTTTGCAAAATAACCGCGGGTAGGTGCTGGCTCGGTGCTAACGAATTCCGTATTCCGTATTGAGGGGGTGGGTTTCCCCATGCACTTAGACCGGTTACTGGTCCATTGTGCGTCCCCCTTTAATTTCTACTGTCTCCATACCCTACCGGTACTGGTGCTTACTATCAGCCCCTTTCTGCCAGAGAGGTTCCAACCTCTTACTGGCAGTGGTATCTAATAGTTAGTCCCTTTCTGTCAGCGAGGTCGTCCCTCCTCTGGCAGGGGTTCCTAGTCCCTTTCTGCCAGCAAGGTTTCTACCCTCTACTTGGCAGTGGTATCTAATAGTTAGTCCCTTTCTGTCAGCGAGGTCGTCCCTCCTCTGGCAGGGGTTCCTAGTCCCTTTTCTGCCAGCAAGGTTTCTACCCTCTATTTGGCAGTGGTATCTAATACTTTAGTCCCTTCCTGTCAGAGAGGTCCCCCCTCCTCTGGCAGTGGTACCTGATACTTCCCCCATCTACCGGAGGAATTGGAAACTACTTGGGCGGGAAACTTGACCTAATTTTGCTCAGAGGTCTCCTAGAGACATGAGGTTCTTTTACGTGCCGTAAATCCACGACACGGGACCCACGGATTAAAGTCCCTCCCGGAGGACTTGTTCCCTGAATTTTTCCGCCCTTAAAAATTCGACGACCTCCGCCGGGTATTTGAACCAGCGTACTACGAGTCATTAGGTGGGAACGTTACCTCTAGACTACGGAGGCCGCTTGCTAACTACTTACTTAATGAATATTCTCCACGACGGCTCTCTGTTCTGGTCTCTCATCGCCTCTGCGGCCCCAATGAACTGGCAGTTTCACGGCTTAGTGGCTAAACTGAGTTTGATAACGAGACTCGCTAAACAAATCTCTCAAGGCAGTAACTGCGCATCTACACAAGGCGGATTATGAGCAAGCTTTCAAAGCAGGGGCGGCTCACGGCCCACAGCCCACATATATCACAGATAACTTTACGCTCAGTAAAAGTTAAAAGATCCTGTCAGGTATAAGTTCACTGCCCTTACCATTCATTGTACTTATCAGCGAGAGTGAAATCGGTTCCACAAAATGACCCTGGCACATATATATGTATGTAAGCTGTATCACTACGAAATCGAGACAATATCTTTTCATACACATTTGTGTTTTTCATATATTCCTTGCTGCAGTTGTTGTTGTTGTTGTTACTATTATTATTATTATTATTATTATTATTATTACGTCAGGGAATAATTTATTTAAAATACCAATTTTTGAACTGAATGATCATGTTTTTCATTTCTCTTATGTTTTAAATGTTTAATCCATATTTTCTATTAACTGAGAACAAATCATGTGTTTACATCTTTTCTAATAATTAAAACATGAATGGATGAACCTATGGAAAGGTTTCGGATGCAGAAATGGCAAATGATTACGTAGGATATGTCGTTTACACAACTATGTATAAAATGAATTACATACATTAGTTTACTTAGAGACATATTTCGATATTTTGTCATCCGAAGAGCAGAATATAATATAATTTGCGTAAATGCTATTGTCGATGTACACTGGCCAGTGTTTACAAGCGTGTTATGAACCTACATAAACTGAATTACAAATATGATTGCCGTTTCGTATTTACGTTTGTATAAAAAATTCCAATTATTGGAATTAAATTGAATCTGTTTGTTAACAGTTAAAATTAATATGCCAGGCCTATGCGTATATTGCCATGTACTTGTGTAGAACTAGGTACTGTGGAGCGCTGCACCAGTTTGTCATGATATCAGAACTGCTGCCAGTTTTCCCTTGCATTTTTCTTCGCTTTGATGCATGTTTACATTTCCTTATAATCACTTCTCTAAGGTCAAAAGGTACGAATGTTTCGGAGGAATGTCTTAGGACTGTAGGCATTTAGTTAAGTAGATCACTTAACTAATTATTTGGAACTTATGGCTTCTAATTTTGATGCGTGTTTTGCTGGGTGAACAAATTGTAGCGTATGATGCTTGGCGCAATGGTTTGTATGGAGCTGAGCCTGCTACTCTAATACTCTACTCACAAAAATATGTTGATTTTAACTCTTTTCGTCATCATCATCATCATCATCATCATCGTCGTCGTCGCCAATTTCAATGTATGCAGGTCCATTAGCACAGTCTTTCTTGGTTACCGGCATGTACTTTGTTTTGTTTTGGTTAATTTGTGGATTCATCTTTTTTGCTGCTCTTTCCAAATTAAGAAAAGCTTCTTTCATAGATTTTTGTGTTCTCCAGTTATATCAATATCATCTGCAAATGCCAAAATTTGAACTGACTTATAGAATATAGTTCCCCTTGTGATGATGCCTGCTTCTTTAGCTACCTTCTCTAATGCTATATTGAACAAGAGGCAGGCTAGTGAATCCCCTTGTCGAACTCCATTTACAGTTAATATAGGGCTCTGACTAAGGCGATTAACTTCCGTGGAATGTGCATCTCTTCCATTGGCAGAAAAAGACTATCTCTATCTATGGAGTCATAGGCTGACCGGAAGTCAATGAAAAGATGATGTGTTTCAATTTGGAATTCATTACACTTTTCAAGGACCTGGCGAATAGTGAAAATCTGATCGTTAGTTGATCTTTCTTGACGAAACCCACATTGGTAATCCCCAATTATGCCTTCCACAAAGGGAGAGAGTCTGTTAAATACAATGTTGGAAAATATTTTATATGCTATGCACAACAGACTAATTCCTCTATAGTTAGAGCATACCATGACATCGCCTTTCTTACGGATAGGGCATACAGTACTTAGGTTCCATTCCTCTGGGATTATTTCAGTTATCCATATCTTAACTCTTAGCTGATGTAAGTGCTTGGCATATTCTGGGCCTGCAAATTTCACTAATTCTGCCGTGATGAGATCCATTCCTGGAGCTTTATTATTTTTCAATTCTTTGAGAGCTTGTTCTACTTCCTTTATGGTCGGCGCTGGCTTTTCAGCCTCAAAATTTCCTTGATTCCGGTCTATGGTCATATCTTCCACTTGTTCAGAGGCGTTACCATTTAATAATTCCTCAAAATATTGTGCCCATCTTTCCAAATTGCTTCATCGCTACTCAATATCGTGCCTTCTTTGTCTCTACATAAGGTTGTTCTAGGTTGAAAGTCCTTTCGACTCTTTGTTTAGTTTTCGATAAAACGCTCTAATTTTGTTTGAGCTTCTTAAATGCTCCAGTTTTAACTCTTTTAGCAAATAAATTCAACCAAAATTAAGTATATTTCGACATCTTAACCAAATTTTAACCACGGGCAAAAACAGAGCGCTGAAACTCAGAACAACCTTACAAATAATTGAGCTATGCGGTTTCAGAACACTTTTGTAAGCACTGGCCTCTGTACGACAAACATAGCAGTTACGCTAGGAATAGTTTGAAGTAACCTGATGATAATAAAATGTCGGAACTTGTCGCTAAAATAAGCAGCTAATCCAATAATATACATAATTATTGTCACGTGTAGGGATGACTTATAAGACGGGCTTTGGACTGGATGATTCGATATAATGCACGTTATACATCCACAGCTCGGGCCTACAGGCAATACAGCGCTGTAGCTGATTTATACGCTTTAGAGTTCACCGTTGCACACGCATTAGGGTTCGCAGTCTTCACTAGTCGTATCCAGGCAACGGATTCATAATCTTTTCGCTGTAACTTCAACTCACACATGAAGTCCTCTTTTCACAGGCTAATTCTTTTCTTGTCATTTTTCTACAACTGCCAATTACGAAGGCTTGACTCAATTCAATTCCTCTGCTTCGAAGTTCATATCTTGGTAGGCTGACGTCTCGAAATTAGACTTTCCTAGACTGGATTACTGTTCCATAATGTTCTATGCTGCCGAAATCTTCTTTCTAACCACTATGTATGGACCACACAGAAAACATAGCCTCTTTTGTTAAGGAGGCGTGTTTACTGATCGTTGCCTAGCAGTAGACGTCCTATTTTTGAGCGCATTGGCTCTCGCGGGAGTGTGTTTACCGAACCGTTGCCTAGCAATGGGACTCTAAGTCACAATATAAACCACCTATGCCATGTATACTGATGAGTAAAATCTTGGCACTCCGATAGAGCATTTCACATATATATGTGACATACTGCATATTTGAGCAGAAAATGATATGTTCTTAACAAGACAGACGCTTATAAGGCCTGAACTATCCTATGGAAGTGAAAGCTGGCCCCTAAAAAGGAAAGATGAAAACACGCTCCGAATATCGAAAAATGACATCGAGAAAAATTTATGGCCAAATTAAAGAAAATAGACCAGTCACCTCCAGCTAGTGTCAAGTTCAAGAAAATGTGAATCTACCTGTATACATCCACATCTCCACACGCCTTCATTAGTTACGTACAGGGACAACTTTACGTTTTACAGTTTTTGCTTGCGTGTGTGTATCTGCGTCTAGCTGTAGAGGGACGCTAGTGGACTGAGTCTGCTTAGGATAAGTTCACTTCAGTTGCTTGGTTCACTGTAGATGCTCAATTCCTTGCAAGAGGCCTTGGGTTCAGGGCCGAATGAGATTTTGAGTGGTGGTAAACGGATGTGTGTAGGTGTGCGTGCGTGCGTGCGTGTGTGTAGGCTGACGCGGGATGCCTTGATTGTGGAGTCTGGTTGAAGCATTTCCCCCTTTCCTTTGTTGTGAGACGCAAGCAACACTCACTATTGTACATATATTTAATATAAACACAGTGAACACTACTGAACTGTATATGCAGTGTTGCAAGACAAATATGTGATATTTATAACAGATAAATTGAAGGTGGCTGTACTCGAATTTTGTAGCAGGCTTCCCTTTGTCTTGGGACTCACATATAACTGTGAAGTTCATAAGGGCACTGAAACTGTCGCAGCGACCCGCGGTAAGGTGAGAAGCCCCCAGCCGACCTCACAATATGACTTGATTGGAGTGAGGGGGAGGCTCGGGCACGTGTCCTTCACGTGTTCACTGCACCTCCCCAACCTGACTCAAAACTCCCACATCTGGCGAGCAAGTTGCAACTTGTTCCTAGAATTAGACAGGTATACTGCTACATGAACAATGACGTAGCGGCGTCCTGGATTCGAACTCAGACCCTTCATAGAATGGACCGCAGATTATTAGAACAGCAACAAAATCAAAGTGCCTCCATAATAAGAGAACAGGCTTCATCCTCGCACTAGCACGTGAAATAACGCGCTTTCCTGCACTCAATCTGGATTTTTGGAAACACAAGTTTCGGGTTATGTGTGCAGGTTCTTACTGCAACACGTACGGCACGCTCTGTTACTGAGTGACACGAACCGTTTAATGTGTAATCCGCTACGTGTAAACAGCAACCTATTAGAGTTAACTACCGACCGACATACTGCATACGAGATGAGACATGCTGGGCTGACAACGGCATTCAGACTCAGAGGTGATTAACGGAGGGAGCTTACTCTACATCGAAATTTAATTTACAGGAACCGAGAACATACACGTAGTGCCGAATACTCATTTTCTGCGCATCTATTCCTATGTTTTGAGCATCAAAGAAGCAGAGAAGGTAATAAAGTTATTCCACCAGAGGCCTGTGCTCAATCCCATGGCAGTCTATACGCAGTCTGTGAAGACAAAGTAACACTGGAGTGGACGTCTCTCCAACTACTTCGGGTTTCCTTACTCATTGTCATTCCAGCAGTGTTATTTCCTCTCATCTATCACGCGTGTCTGCTGCAGTGTGTTCAGCTCTGGTGGACGCAGGCTCACCACACGGCAACAGTTAAGAAGAAACCACGCCTTTTTTATGGGAACCGAAGATTCATTGCCGTTTTCAAGACAGCCCGCCTCTAAACATTATTCTCGGCTAGATGGATGTAGGTCCTACCTTCATACCCCATTTCTTTTAAGGCACATTTTAATATTACCCCATCTACATCTATCCTCCAAAGTGGTGTGCTCCCTCAGACTTATACATCTGTGCACGAACTTCTCATGTCTGCCATGCGTGATACAGCCTCCTCTCCTCTCATCTTCCTCGATTTCATCACGTGACTTTAAGTGGTGAGTAGTTCAGATCATAAAGATTCTCATTATGCACTTTCCTTGAACCTTTTCTCACTCCCTCTCCATAATCAATTTTTATCCTCGGTGCTCTGTTCTCAAACACCGTCAATCTACGTGTTCTTTTACGATCGGAGATCAAGTTTCACATCCCTACAAAACAACAGATGAAGTTATATTAGGTTTTCCTCTAGTTGGGGACCACCTCTGTGGTCTAGTGGTCATAGTTGCTGTCTACAGATCCAGAGGCCCCGGATTCAATTCCCGACGTTACCAGATTTTCTGAGATTTAGTGGATCTGGAACGGGGTCCACTCAGCCTCGTGAGGATAAATGAGATGTTTCAAGGAAATAGCGGCTCCGGTCTAGAAAACCGAGATTAACGGCCGTGGGGATCCGTTGCTCTGACCACGCGACACGCGCTATCTGCAAAAGTTGGCACTAACTTCGTCGACAAGCGGCGGTCGCTCGGTCGGTATAGCTCTCTTGCGGACTACAAGTCACGGATTTCTTTTCCTTCTAGTTGAAGTCGTTCCAAATAACATGTCCAGACCCAAAGTCCTATATAAAATTTCATAACATGCTACTTTCATTTATGATAAATGATCCTTCGACCCCGACTAACACACTAACTGGATAACATTCTCTCATCGGCTGTCCGCGACTGGTTGTTAAATTATTTACTTTTCTTACATGGACATTAAGTCCTATATTCGCAGCCCGAGGATTCGTGTCGAAACAGAACCAACTTCATACTTACACATTTCCGAACTGGAGTATTACAGACAGAACGTGATTCAGAAATATCTGGGATAACAACATAAAGACACTAGCGAAAGCGACTATATTTCTCCGGGGTTTCTCTTAAAATCAGTCAGCAAAATGACTAGGCTGGGCCTGGACCAATTACTTGAAGCTCAATTCCCGCCAGGGACAAAATTTTGACTTCCATAAAGGTACGAACTGATTATGGAGCCCACCCAGTATCCTATTCAAAGGGAATGGGGGGTACTCTTCACGTGACCACCCCAGGTGAAGGTCACCTCTCCCCTCGATCATGTGCCGGGGTTAATAGCATTAATAAGCACAGGAACGATTCTGCCTTTACACTCTACGTGTATGCTACTGAACAATACAATTACTATGGCAGTGCTATGAATGGATACCTCCGCTGATCAATGTTCTGTTATTTACCGATGTTGCTCCGCATAATGACCATTTCAGGCTTTATATCAGACCAGTTCAGCTGGCAGCACCTGGCCGCATTCGGTTCTGTACTGCCCGCGAGAGTTACCTAACTTTCCCTGAAACGTTAACACTTTCCTCCTCTGTGAAGATGACGGCGAATTTTGCCGAGGAAAATGATAAGGCATTCCTACTTAACATTCCGTGTCATTTTTCATTCCATTTCACGTGACCATACTAAATAACTGAAATATAAAATTAATATTGCTGCATTTCTTGCCTAGAAAACAGAAATTTACGGCCGTGGGAATCCATTGCGTTGACCACGCGACACCCTCTATCCGCAAAAGTTGGCATTAACTTCGCCGACAAGCGGCGGTCGCTCGGTCGGTATAGTTAGCATGCGGACTAACAGCCACGGAGCCTTTATATTGCTCCATTGAACGTCAAGGGGCAAACTCTCATTCGTGTGGCTGTCAGCACTGTATGGCCGATATAATGCAGGAAAATACGTGTATACCTTGTAATGCGGCCCGCGGATAAGTATTCAAATGCAGTGTTGATTCTCAGTGGTTTCAGGTTAGGCAGCCCTTAAAAAGGAATGAAACTGCGATATAAATGACAGTTTTTGCATTTTAAGGAACCTATGTTTCCGTAGCAATCATATCCGGACGGAGAACACTGTACGAAAGAACTGTATGTGCTCTCTAAAATACAAATTTAGGGCTGTGTTCATGTGACGGATCAAAGAGCGCGATATACATGGCTTATGCATTACGTAATTGGGAGAATTTTCGTCTAAAAATTTCAAAAGAAGAAATCACCAGGGAGGTTCATGCGTAGAATGATGGCGAAAACATCTATCGAAACGTTTCTTCCAGGTATTTTGTTACACTGAAGCAGAATTAGAAATTCCGTTACATTACCATGTTCTAACGTTGAGGTAGCTCAGACTGCGTACCATCTCATAACAACACGATACGTGAAACTTGTTAGAGAAGATGGTACTACACGCAATATCGATTCTGCCTTGTTATCCATTACTGTATGGAAATGACTAGTGATACATACAATGTCAGTCGTTGCTAGGAAACGGAATACTGTGTTAAATGAGAACGAGCATGTCCTGGTTCTCGTGTTATTCCCGTTCTGCTCCAGTAACTCAGCAAATAGGGGCAGAGTTCGACAGGCACAATGCCACACGGTGTACAATTAATGGGCGCTCTGTGAAAGACATTCTAACATCACTAGATTCTTACAATAAGACAAAACATTTCAAACATTTATTCGGATAAAATCGAATAATTTACATTCTTATTCAAGCTAATATGCATGGAGAGCTTTAAGTTAAGGTGTGAGGACTCTTTGTCTAATTATCATCAAAAATTGGAGTCTGCGGTCATCGTCGTCTGAATTCGAAACAATATTAATGAATATTAAGCGTAGAATTTCGGGATGTACGCATGGCTTGACAGTTCTATTCTCTGTTCTCTTAAAGCGTAAGCCTTAGGGTAAAGTGTAATGGGTACGAGAAATATTTCTTGCACCAACACCATTATTTGGGATAAATGGTGAAGAAATTGAGCTGGACCTAATCACATAATATTTTGCATCAGAAACTTTTAATTTCTCTAATATCAAATTTCATGAACAAATTCTAAAATCCCTTTTTGTGTACAGACAAACGGGTGAATATTGGTAAGCGCTCCGCAGGTTTCTGAACGTGCATAACAGTAATGCTAGTTTAATATTGAGACTTACCAATTCTAAGATGCAGACACGTTGAAACTCAAAATTTCCCCATTCCTTACCTGAAACAAAAACAATAACATTAACGAATATGAAACAGAAAGCAGAGATCTACTCAAGATAACTGGGGTTTTGGGCTTTCTTCATCGTCCTGTATTCTAAAAACTAGAAAACACGACGTTTCGGCAACTGGATTGGTTTCCGCCTTCAGGTAAGGGAAAGCCACCTACTCTGTTAGGTCTCTTAGTAAGAGCTAAACTCAATCACTGGTCAACCTGTCAGTATAAACACAGCTGAGACCAGGCTTGGTCGGTCGGAAATAGCGGGTAAGAAAAGCAATAAAAGTTGCGATAAAACATGCACAGACCTGAAACTAAGATAGAAAAATATGTTAAGATTATTTGAAAAATCAAGCCAACAAAGCCAGTCCACGAAAACCAATGCGCAGGATAATTGGATAATTTCATTTTGTGAAACAATTTTTTTGCCCATCGCTAGCGCCATCTACGGAGTAAACTCTGAAAAAGAAACTCACGAAAAATCTGTCAGATCTCACTGATCTTGCCTATGAGATGCTACTTGTTGCTCTCATTGCTGATAAGGGAGCTCCAGATTGGCTAATCGGATTGGTTAAGTATGCTACATCGGCTGATTAACTGATATTTCCTATAGCTGCAGCTACTGTTAAGTTTCAAAACAACAGCTTCATCGCAGCCTACCCTATGACCCTCTTCATGGGCATATTGGGCTCCTTTTGAGCTTTCTAGAAGACCCTGTTGGGGATTGTGCCTGTGTTCACGGATCCGCACAGCCAGAGGTCCGCCTGTTTCGCCTATGTAGCTTCTGCCGCATTCACGCTATAGGCCGGCCTGGCTTCCGTGAGTGAACTCCTGAGGTGTTTTGTTTTGAAGATCGTCCTAATGTTGAACTTTTCTGAAATACTCTTCACATGTGGGATATACACAGAGTCCAGCTTTAGCTCTTTATACAGACAACGGGTTAAGCTGCTTAAGTTGCATAACGTTGGTTGATTATAGATTGTTCAGCAATGCTGAACCAACTGCGAACATTATATGCGTCTATGGAAATAAGAGAACGTTCATGTGCATTAGACTTGTCATTTATTTGGAACTGAAACGAAATTGCAGGGGGAGCAGGGTAAGTATAAATTGGTAACAACACCGCCTGTTCTTACCAGCTGGCTTTATTAGAAACAAGTTTTTACATTTTCACGGCGATGTATTTTCAGCACGCGCTATTATGGGCTGTGACACCATATTGACTTCCAGACGGGCATCGTCCATTCGGAGAATTTGTTCCCTCTTTCCTCAGTCATTATTAAGTCTTTCCTTCTTAACTCTGTGTAAGTAGAAATATTCTCGGATATCATTACGCTTTGCTTGCTGACTTCTTCTTACTGGCTATTTGCTTGGCGTACCCTTCATCCCTGAAGATGGAAGCAGTACGATCATCCGAAA
The DNA here is from genome assembly GCF_002891405.2 of Cryptotermes secundus. Classification (NCBI taxonomy): domain Eukaryota; kingdom Metazoa; phylum Arthropoda; class Insecta; order Blattodea; family Kalotermitidae; genus Cryptotermes; species Cryptotermes secundus. The sequence continues at coordinate 413,089 of NW_019730587.1, read as the reverse complement.
CGCCTATATCTCGGAAGATACAGAATGATAAGAAGGAATTAGAGTAATGTTAACAGCGCCGTGCGTTAGAGGGCTAGGGACGTTTCGGAGAAAGCAGTGTCCGCGGAGCGCAGTGGAGGCCGTAAAGAGAAGCGTGTATTCTTGGCACAGCCTCACCACGAAACAGAGTAGCTCAGAACATCCCAGAGTGATTACCGCCATCAATTTGGGCATCCAACGGGAGCAGAATCCGTGATGTGGAAGTTTGTGTAACAGTTCAGGCAGAAAGGAAATATTACCATACCGACACATGTTCGTCGGTCGACTGCACGTCAGAGGCTGAGGAGCTTACGAGTAGCGAGAGTCACACGGGTGACTGCGGAAACTCACACAACAAACAGGAATGTCGTACGGTAGTTGTCTCAAAGCAGTGAAGAGTATTTAAGCATTCTGCTCCACCAATTAATCACTATATATATATTCATTCATCAGTAATCTGTCAAGACGACAGGTCCACAGTCTCTTCCAAAACAGTTCCTCCACTTGATGCGATCTAGAGCTTTCTCCTTCAAATGAAATATCTCGCATACATGGTATCTCTGGTTTTGGAAAGAGACTATCCAGGAAAAGTGATAATNATATATATATATATATATACACAGGCTTATATACTGCATAACTGTATATAGGCCTATATATACTCAGTTTAAAAAAATAGTATGGGATTTAAGGGGGTACAGTACTCACTTAAATGAGCAAGGTTTCAGTATACCCAGAAACCAAAGCCTGCTGAGATATGAGCAATGCTCGTGTGGTCTCTACAGCGCATGCTCTGTGTGGTTACCATGTATTTCAACACAACTCTCAGCCCTTTGTCGCACGGAGGTGCGCACTGTGTCCAAAATTCCTGTTTCACTCCAAACTCGAGACTGGTTGATGTAATATCTCGGAGTCACCGATCGGCGCTGAATACATTTAAGTCTTTAGGTGACCCCATAGTAAAAAATTCAGAGCATTAAGGTCATGGGATCATGCAGGCCAGCAGACTGGGCCTCCGCGTCATATCCACTGTTGTGCGAAAGTCTGGTTGAGATGCTGCCCCGACATGTATGTACCACATGTGCTGTTTCTGATGAAGAGACACATGTTCCAAGAGAAGTGGTGAAGTGACAATTAGACCGCTATAAATCCGTTGCTACGACACGACTAATGTAGAAGATTGAGAAGTCTCAGCGTGTAGTAGTGAATTATAAGGCGTAGATCAGCAGAAGACCTATAATTAATTGTAGTTCCGAGTCGAGTGTATAAGGTGTCAATACATCCAATCATTCAATCCATTCCCCGTCTATTAGTCACACCCCCAAATACAAGACAATGCTAAGGATGACTGTGTCATCTAGTTAATTGGTTGGCCAGTCAGCAAGTTTGTGACATTTATTTTTGCACCAAGATAATACATTTGGTAAGAATATGTTTCGCTTAACATGACTGCAAGCAGGAAATATTATTCACGTTTTACGGTTCATCACTTTTAGTCAACGCTTCAGCTCGCAAGTTTCTTCATTCGGTCTAGAACTTCAGTTACAACTTATGTCATATTCTTGAGTACTACTGCAAAGGAAAAATCTGTGCATTGGAACTATAGTGTTATTTTATATAGAATGTCCCAGGAGAAAAAAAATCAATATTCTAGGTCATAGTATCGGTAATTCTAAGCAAAAATATGTATATACACCAGTGTTCCGCAACCTTTTTCTACTCGCGGCACACCATGCAGTATCCATGACTCAACACGGCACACCATAATATTATTCCCCTCAAAAACGCATGATACCAGACAATTAATATAAATACGTTACTCAACTTATTACTGTAATATTATTATATTGTTATTTTATTATCATTAAACAGAGATCGACTCGTGCATTTATTAACAATTAATGAACTTTAATTCACTGTAGAGTGTAGAAAATACACTTCTATTACTATTACTTTCTATGGCAGAATGTAGTCTGAGTTTTTCCCGTACGCTAGAAATGGCGTACTGAACTCTCCTCGGGCATGAGAGAAATTACCCGTAGCGGACTTCGCCTGTAATCCATCGAGGGAGCAATGGGTTTCCCCAGTTGTGGCAGAACCTCACTGCACCGGTCTGCGATGCATTCGTGTTCTGGAATGTTTGACTTCTTTTACAATCATCCCGGAGCCGTGAGTGCGAAACTGACATCCAGTTTTGTCCAGCACATTCAAACTTTTTGCAGACGTCCATATGCTAATTTTATGGCAGTGATTAACATGGCTTACTTCCAATCCCACAGCGGCCACCACTCACGCCTCCGCTCGCCTTTACCACGCTACCGTGAGACGGCCTGGGCGTAACTGTTAACGTGCTTCATCCCTCTCCTTTTAAAGCAAGAATACGGTGAAAGGGAGAGAACAAATCCTGCTGCTAGCTTCACTCTGTACCTTCTGAGGCGTTAACAAACCCCTCCGATGCCGTAACCACCCGGACGGACCTCACCATCTCGTAACATCTCTCAGGTAAATCCATACGGCACTGCTTTCCTTCTCCCAGCCAAATCAAGGCGGTTAGTCGCCGGCTTCGAGCCCGGGTCAGGTCATGTGGGATTTGTGGCGGACAAAGTAGCACTGAGGCAGGTCTTCTTCAAGTACTTCGGCTTCCCCTGCCAATTCGCATTCCACGTATTGCTCCACAATCGTCATCATCTATCATCCGGGGCTGGCACATTAGGCCGAACCGTGGCCGCAGTACCAAGTGGACTCAGTCTCACCCCATGAGAAAATAAAACAACGCTTGATGACAGTTTATCAATGGTTTGGACAGGACAATGACCACTTTAACTGCTTCTGCAATTAATGCAAAGCCCTCCGTGCTGCAGTGCTGAAGGAGCTCTCAGTCGGCCCTGCGTTGATGAACCTTTCGAAGAAACAATGTGACAAGTTCAGGGACTCGTGTAAGCGTACCCGCAGACTGGCTAAAAATGCTGTTCAAAATTTTCAGTGTCCAATGAGGACCCGATTTATGCAATGGTTGTTGAAGTTCACATTTCGGCTGTAATATGTGACTGAAGGTTAACTTCTTAATTTCCCCGAAAATCTCTGCAGTTTTAATCATCACGGACCGGAAAGCTTCAACCAGAAGAATAGAATATGGAGGAGAGATCAGGGCAGACTGAATGTGTAATGATATAATAACAGCAGGTTACTGATGCTTACTCTAAAAGAGACTTTCAGCGAATCGAACTCAGGATAATACTCATTTGCACATTTCTATAATTCACTGTTACCGTTACGTTTATCTGCTTCAGTGGAGTGAAACGGCCATCCGTTCACTGGGACGTATAGTGAATACAGGCCAGATAATGTGTAATGAAACTCTTCACTGGATTTGAATTTCTCACGGTGAGTTGGAACGCGGGGTGCTTTCCCAACTACACAACGTTCGAACCCAGAAAACATTAATATTCGATACATCCAACTGCTCTAATTTGTGAATAATCTTTAGAAAGTGGATGACATTTATGAGATAAAAGTAACAAAGTTATAGAAAGTCACTTAACAGGATGAAGATAATCGACTTTTGCTATGTTTGACCGAACAAAGCCCTCGATAGCGGTTCTGCTCATTCACGGGACATGCATTTCTTTACTCTGTTCAGTGTCATGACCTTTGAAGTTCCTCATGTCATTGGTTAGGTCTCTATGACGATAAGACAGGACCGCTTAAGAATGGTGGAATCTGACCCTCATCCAAATTTCAGTGAACTTCAGGACAAATGGCGAATGGCACTGACACAGCCAGAAAATTGTTGAAAGTATTTGTGCTTTCATTCCCGTGACATAGCTACAAGGTAAAGCTATCCAAGTAACAGGTCGTGAAGGCCCAAAGAGCTCTGAGAGGTCGAGGCTCCCACATTTTCTAGACAGACGGCTCGCAGATGGAGGTAATGTTGGCAGCCTTACGCGCCGGCCGCCCTTTACCCCCAGGAAGATTCCTGGTACTCATTTCTGTTAGGGACTGAGTCGACCCCAGGGCCATAGTGCGGTTGGAAGGATTAGGCGAATTTAAAAACCCTACCTCATCGGGACTTGAACCCGCGACCTTCCGCCTTGTAGTATAATGCCTCAACCAACTACACCACCGCGTACCCCTCACGTAGGATCTCAAGGCTGTAACTGTTCAGACTGGCTGTTCTTCGTTGTGATACAATGTGCCACTTCTATCTTCACTTCAACCGTGCTTCTCCGAAACATAGATGTCGGCGTACAACATGCTCCGTTTCGTTGTCTACGAAACCGAAATCCGAACTTCTTTTGAGTCGGAAGTGGGTTAAATAAATGAATTAAACTGACGGACTGTGGATTCATAGACGTTTCATTAAAGATTTGCAACAGGATGCTGAAATACAGAATTACAAATAGAAAAACGCCGAAAAATAACATTTAACACGACAAATGAGAACACACACATGCACCTATAACTGTTTTTAAGAAGAATGTAAATATCTAAACCTCAGAGGAGGATCTATGAATATAATAGAATTCAAGCAATTCCAACAAAACTGTTAAGTTGTGACAGGGGCTCCCCACTTTTACAAATGCTGCCGTATTGCCCCATTCTTTAAGGAAAAGACAAGATGTTGCAGAAACATACATAATTGAGAGCATATATTGCTAAAACAAACTAAAGGAAAGCAGTCTCTCTGCTCAATAAACAAGCATGCCATAAAGTGTAAGGGGGTTGGAGTTATAACCAGAGCATTTTGAACCTCGGAACCAGACGGAATTGAGCGGGCAGCTTCATGCCCCAGCCGTCACAAACACAGGAAAAGAGTCCTGGTACCCACTGGTTAGGAGGCTGGGTGGGGCCCCCAGACGGAGAAGAGAAAGATCTCTTCTGCGAATGCAAATTCTCAGTTTTCCAGCCCGTAGCCCAGTCGCTACACCGACTGAACTATCCTGGCCCCTCCCTCGGACAACACTGCTTGGATAGTCACTCAGCAAGCAGATATTTGAATGGAAAGGGCAGTTGGAAGACCTAGGTGTACACTGGATGATATTAGTGAAATGGACCTTACAGAAGCATGACTGATGGGGCTGGTGTGGACTTGGGTCCCACAAATTAAGGAAATTCAGTACGTAAGGAATTAGTATTTACTTGTCCGAAAAGCCCATGATTCATGGAGTGTAAATAGAGTCGTTTCACAACCAGGTTCCTAGTTGCCAAATTCGCACCACGGTGGCCCGGGTTCTATCCTGAGTCCGGTCATGTGGGCTTTGTGTGGACAACACTGACACTACGGAAGGCCTTCTCAGAGTACTTGAATTTCCACTGACAATTTTCATTCCATAACCTGCTCCACTCTCGTCAGTCGTTTTATCTTACGAAGTTACGTAGTCTCGATAATATCCAACTTAAAAAGGTTATTTAGTGCCCGCACTGCATAGTTCACGGGTGTACTTTGCCTAATTACTGCATTACAGTGGCTGATATATAACTTTTGATGTATAAAGTCACGTGTTACAGTGACTATAGATTGGGTTTGAATTTGTGACTCGATTTATTGACCACTCATACACGCAAGCCGTGACTACACTTCACAAACCAGTGTCGCACACAGACTTGTGTCCGCAGTCTTATTAAATTCTCCACTAGCCGTTGCCTAATAGTGGCTTTCAACTACGGATGTTCCCCTTACTCTGGGTTGCCAAAATATCCTTGCGCCTCATCTACCAGCTATTTGTATAATACATTTCTATAATAATTGATTTTGACTTGATTTTATAAGGAAGTGACGTTTCTGAAAATAAGGAATGAAAATTAAAAAAGAGACCGTCTTTTGGTACAAGTATTGGTAGGGTACTGCCGTATTTTTTTTCGGGAAGGGAGATTGTGAGTACCGAAAACCTCAAATGTTATGTTGGAAGTGTGTAGCTGCGGGCAAGTTGTACTTTCAGGACAGGAAAAAAGGAACGCCCTGATTGGGGGTTGAACGGGCAGCCTAGTAATGTTCCTCCCCCCAAAACAAAGTTGAGTACTCATGTACTTCAGAGAAGGGCACGAGAATGCGAAGTGGGGATGGACTTGCGTGCTTCTTACACTGTGGAGTGGAACACACACGGACACGGTTACAGATTAAGCGCGCTATACAAGAAGGCATTTCGAAATTACTGTGCTCTATATGAAAGCTGAAAGAAATCGATTTTATTGAAATGAAGGAAAAATCTCAGCCATGACAAAGGGTCCCTAGGCCAACATTCAAAATGGCGTAACTATTTATGAATTTCGTTGGATATGTTTAAGTTTGGATCGGGGAGCCCCAAGTACCGTTTACATTCTTAGTGTTTCAGAAAGCTTATATAATTCTCTAACTCCAAACACGTATTTATTTCTCTGTACATCATGTACACATATCACTGTTATTAATTCCGTAATTAGAACTTACAGGAAGGTGCGGAAGCAGGATAAAAGTAATTACGCATCCTTGAATGTTACCTTGCACATTTCCACTCTTCTGAACTGCGTAGCCCAAAGTGCCAAATGAAATGAATGCTAATTTTTCGGACGTTCTGACTCAAGACCATAGAGCGTGGAATGGTACACAATGATCAGTGAATAATTACTTGGAAGGAATGTTTAAAGAAATCAACCGTAGCCTAATTTGAGGGGTTTTTTTTTTCCTTGGCACTACAGCCCCAGTGGGCCTAGGCCTACCTCCATGAACTCCGTTCACTTCGATTTTTCTAGATCTTACACATACGGTTGGACTCCTTGGGCGGGTGATCAGCTTGCCGCAAGGCCTCTACCTGCAGACAAACACAGAAAAACGCACACAAACATCCCTGCCCTGAGTGGGATTCAAACCCACGATCCCGGCTTCCGAGCGAGCGAAGACAGTGCATGCCTTAGACCGCTCGGCTACCGTGACTGGCAATTTGAGGTAATACCTATTTGTTTTCCTGGAGGTACTGAGGAAGGCTATGAAATCCTCACTACCAGCCGAGATTTGAGCCGGGAATTTCCTAAAGAAAAAAAAACGGTGTTACTGTTTAAGTCACTTTTCTCGGTATCACGAGTGATGTGATGAACTATAAGGTCATAATGATGTATTTAAAGTTATTCTGAGCTTCCCTTCGAGGGACTGAAGGAAATCATGATACTCATCAGTCAGGATGAGTATGGAGCGCCATTGCTCTGACAAGGTTCTCTGCCTTCCTTTGCTGTTTGATTTTCAAGGCTGACGTTTCCGTGTCACACGGTGCAGTCTGCGCGTCAAATGCCCTCCCAAGTTTATAGCTAATGGCTCGTGAGTTAGGAGGATCGATTTCTTCTGTTTATCTTTGCTCGGCGAGGGAAGGTGGTTCCAGCGGAGTGCACTGTGGGAACCGTTCCCAGCCGTAAGCAGGAGTAAAGTAAATTGGCCGACCCAAGATCCGTCCATAAGCATGAGAATGGATTCTCATGACACGCGGCGGTATCGCCTCGGCGAGTCTGGCTATTTGCAAAATGGACCGTCGTCCCTTGAACGCATTCACTTTGTGTAAGTGTGTGGAAAGGGGAGGCACCGAAACGTGAGGATATTCCAAGGTTTCCTGCGACTACGACAATTTCTCTTGCAGAATAAGCTTTCGCAGCAGTAATTTATTCTTTTGCCTTGTTCGAAGTTGTCCAGATCAGTGGCGAACTATTTCCTTTTTCGTCCACAGGAACTAATTGAGCACTGTCCATTTTCAGAAATTAATGTTCGCTCAGCTGTCAGAAAATTCCCGGACATTAGAAAAAAGGAAGGTTCGTGTATTCCATTTGGTGCAACCCGCCAATTTATCACATACTGTGCCAGATGAAACCAGACACTATCCCCTTTTCTTCTTTAACATAAATTATAATGTCAGTCCCCCATATATGTCTAGGTCTGCGCAGTGATATCTTCCCACCGAGTTTTCTTACATGAGGACAGTTTCGGATGCTCAGAACCTATTGCGGTCGAGAGACAAATGTATTATTTATGACGTACTTTTACGCCACAAATTCAATATACAACAAATATAAGCACTGATAAATAAAACAAGATTGGATAATTGTACTTCATCCCTATAAGGTAACCATTGGCAAATCGGCCCTTCTCTGTTCTTCATATCTCAGTTATCTTGAGGAGCATATGTACCAGAAACAAAACGGTTATACAAGGAAGACTAGTACTGTTTCTGTGACGTCAAGCCGTGTCATGCTGTCGGAGTTTATCGACTTTTCGGAGAAACGTAGTACCTCCATTATACAAGGCGATGAGTAAGGCAGGTAAAGCATGCAGCGTTACTCCCAAACGCCAGGCGTTTTTAGTAAAAACGCGACAATGAATAATTATGTTGTTTCATCGAACTCTACTTAATCATTCGCGGCCAGACAGACATACGACATGTGAGTCATAATATAATCTGCGTTTGATTCCCTGGACCTATTCAAATGATATATAAACATTTGTCTGGCTGTCAGCAGCCGCTCAGGATCTTCATGTAGGCTCTTCTAATCCACGGCTAATTCACTGTACGCCATGGAATTAGTTTCTTTTTCTATAATTCACGCTGCAAGCACTGAACTAACTTCTCGTCCCACAAGTCACATTTCTAGATCAGCCCGGGGCACGGTGCGCTTCTGGAGGCTGTGAAAAGGGGAGGGGGAATGTCTGGAACCGTACGCATGCTGACATTTGATCCAGTTCCCCCGCATCCATTTGTATGGCACTGCTCCCTTCACAAGCTTACTCGCCCCGAGTAGCGCTCTGTTCAGGTGTACCACCATCATCTTCTGCCAGGGATGACACTGGATAACATCGCTGATACGGGTGACTAGCTTGTAAAAGATTTTCCAGGATGGCTGTAGCATGGCCAAGACGTTGAATCAGAACTAGTTTCCCTCCTGGAATCCATAGAAGTTTGCTGGGCGGTCGTAGCGGGCTTTCATTTTATTGCTGGCCATCTCAGGACATTGACAGGCATACTGATGGATGTCTTGCACCTTTTGAACGAAGTCAAAGGTGGGATATTCCTTGTGTGTGGGAGAGCTACACAGCAGGTTGCACGCCGGTCGTAGCTCCCTCCAGAACACCGTCCTAGTCGCCGCGCGGGTAGATGTTCGGTAGGCCAGCAGGAAAAGGGATAGCTTCTCTTCTAAAGGATCTTTATAGGTGCTCCTCCACTGTTCAGATACAGTTCCACAACGCTCTCCAGGTGTGAATGTAGAGGGATGATGCGCGTCTTGTAAATTACGACTCGCCGTAATACTTTCTGTGGGACTCGTTATACAAAGTTTAGAAGTTGCTTTCTTTGCAGCTGCTTCGAGACCCCAAAGCAGAAGGCGTTGGCTGCCGTACTGCCACCTGGTTTGTGATGGCGTAAACCTCTGCCTCTTGATGAAAAAGTCTGTATCCATGTGTTCTTTGGTTCACTGGATATAGTATCCATGCGATGTCATTGCCGATTTTCTCGCTAAACTAGTGAGTCAGATCTCGTCTAGCGGCTGAAGGAATTCAGCTCCCTTGGCAGATATTGCAATGTTAATACCAGACCTGAAAGGCATTCCTGGCGTGTAGCCAGTATTTTTAGTGCCCTTGTCCAGGAGTTTATTAATACTCAGATATCCTATCGAAGATTTTGTATGGAGCACTTGCAGTCCTTTCCATTTGCTCCCTGGTAGGAATATTTGGGAAGTCTTCGACCTTCCATCGTAAGAATCCCAGTGACGCTTCGCAAAGCCGTCTGTTCCACTGAGCACAGCAAACCTTGTATGCTGGACGGAGTTCACAAGTATCCTTCAACTCGGGAAGCTCTGCAGCTTCCATTGCCCTCAGATTCAGCCCTACATCACTGTTAGCTACTTGTTTCATCCTCGGGACGGAAATATCCCAGTCATAAAGGGCGGCAGAGCCGATGACACGAAACTTCAGTCTGCCTGACTGTCCTTTGACATTCTGGCTGCGAATGCATTTCTCTGGGTGGCTTCTTCTGTAGAGCTGTTACTGACCTTCCTCCTCTGACAGTGTTCAGACATGCAGTTATACTGTTTAAGAGGTAGGAACCAGCGGGCTGTCCGTCCTTCCAGAGGCGTGAGACCTTGAGGTAGATCAACCAGAGAGACGGTAGGCAGGTGGAATTCTTGTCCAGATATATCTGCGGAAGCGTTCCAACCTCTTCACAATAGTCAGTAGTACCTTCCATTTCACGGAACAGTACCACTCGGTCTGGGATAGTTTAGTAAACTACTACACGCGCCTTACTGTAACCGTACACTGTCATGCACCAATTTAAATTTAATTAAGTTTATTAATTAAAATTTTAATTGTTTCACAGTGGGATGTTTGAACAAGTCAGTGAGACATAGGCCTATTCCTGCATGTAAGAATTAGCTTATTCTCAAACTTGCAGTAGAACAGGAAAACCCCCTGTGGATTTTTCTTACAATTTTAGCTCGAACATTTAACTGCGGCAATCTTTGGAAATTCGAAACTTGACAGTTTCTGCAACTCGTAATTCTTAAGGAGGAGGGCCAGAGACCGAAGCCAAGCACAAAATCCATCAGAGACCTGTCGAAAGTTACGTTATGTCTTTAAGGGCTAAAATCCAAAGTCACAGTGAGCTGACGGGAAATCAGGGAAATAAAGGGAACTCCCTAATTTCAAAAACGTCCAATCGCTAGAATTTAGGGGTGTGACAGAGCCAAGAACCTGATGGACCTAGGACTTCACAGTTTGGAGAGAAGTCACACACCGGATCTTGAAGAATTCAGAAGGAAAACTTGTATCGGTCAGTTGAAAATTTATTGCCTGTAATTATAGGCATTAGTAACCAAGTTGTCAGTTCTAAAATAGTTAAAACTCAAAATTAAACAAGTTTATAAGTTAAATTAGAGATTGAGAAAGAAAAGGGCATAAACATTTAACAAACAGTTAAACCTGATATGTGCGTGTGTGGCGTTGCGTTTATTTCCTGCCTTCTGAGAGTTGAGACCCGCTCAAGCCTTGAGAAAGAGACCCTCAGCTCTATCGACAACAACGAACCTCATCTTATAAATAAAATAACCTGAGATAATTACTAAGCGCGAATGAGACAGCTATAAAACAGCGGATAAACGGTCAGTGATAAAAGGGGAACTGTTAAATTACTTGTCGCACAACAACTTCATCTCAATGTGGCTCGCGTCGGTAATGGAAATTAACTCCTTAACCCGGCGGAGTTATCCATGGACAGGTGACGAACACAGAGACTTGAATAATACTTATACTCGTATGTCTGGACACCAATGAACGATCCGCACTCCCGCTAACCCGATTATCTACATACATATTAGCTTCATTAACTTCTTGAACAAAGAGTACGGATAAATACCAAGCTTCAACCAAACTACAGGTACACACGCAACCCTCCAACGTACCTAAAACCAGCTCAACTACTTATCCATCTCTCTGTCAGCAGGTGACAAGTTTATGATTTTGAGGCTTTCACGGCGGTGACTATGAAGAAGTTCTCACGGTCTCTTCGCTTGCAGATTTCTTATATTTTTCCTTCTACCCTGAAGATGGAGGCGATACGTTCCTCCGAAACGTCGGTTAATACCACATATACACGGTGCCAAATCCCAGAAGACTGCTTTCTTCAAAATCAATTCACGTTCCCGTGACATGTTCTTCTAAGATATTCGTACATTTTAATATTGTTCGGCTATTAAAATGACGGTCTCTTTCTGTTATATTTCAGAAAGGATAAAATGGCCTGCGACGTAACTCTTTCGCCTATATGCACTAATTAGCCTGTTTGCAGTGGTTACGAGTAAGTCACTGACCACGATTTATCTCGGCATGGGTATGTTTTGCATTGAAATAGAACAGCTTACAATTTGCAGATCATTACAGTGGGGTAAAATAACCCATTCTAACGGCACGGAGTTGTTAATCGAGAGAATGTGAAGTGAACAGAACCGGTACAGGTTATGCCAGAATGGTTTGGGGAGCTCTGTGTTAACTGAGTTCAGCTCCATAGCTCCTTGCAGTGAAACGTGGCGACTGTTTGATCTGCAGCGGGACCTGTTTTATGTTGCCCTTGCTCAGCTCTCTGGAAGCAATCGCTCCCCATGAGTCTCTCTTCCTTTCCTGAATATTCATCGTTTCAGGAGAAAGAAACGAGTGCCAACCTCTATCACCTTGTGAACTCAGCGGACGTTCCTGTAAGGCGGTTTTACATTTCCAAACCGCCATGCCACCGTACAGCGGATATGTCACATGATATTCACTGCTGCCTGGATGCGATTCATAGTCCCCCTTGGTGCAGTAAACCTCCTCCTTTCGTTCTCATGACACACGAATGTTGTTTGGGTGCACTAACTGATGTCAGTTGACTGATGAAACAGGACGGTCGGATGAAGGGTGCGTGTATCTCCAGCGGTAGTGCCTGAGACAATCTCGAGCATTTAACGAATCTGCAGATTGAAGTGTGACTTGCGCGAACTGTGAGTGCAGGAACATTATGCGAAGTTGTGACGAGCCGAGAGACTAGCCCGAGACATAGAGTGGTCAAATTGCAATCTCTGCTGTTCAATTATTATAATCTAACGTCGTATAGCAAAAGTCACGTTAGTGTTAATTATTCAGTAGGACGATGACTATATGTACTTTATAAGGAACATTCCGCGTTAGCTGACCTTTCCAATTCAGCACTGTTGCTTGTATCGGCAGGTCCAGCGCCGACGGCCTGGAGGCCGGCTATTCTGAGATATTTCGGAGTTTTCCTCCGTTTCTTCAAGCAAATTTCAGAACAGTGCCTTAAATTAGACCATGGCCGCTTCCTTCTACTTCTCCAATTCATTATTCATTAATCTCCCTGTCATTCAACACTACGTAATCTGAGCTACTGAAAACTTTAAGTTAATGACAGAGAACTAGGAGGTATATTAACAAACCCAAGTTCGTAATCTAGCGATAAGTCAGTAGCTGGACTGTGCTGAAGCCGAAGTAAATACTCAATTCGAAGAGTTACAATCGCAGAACTCATTTCCAATTAGTCCTTGAACTATACTGAATTAGGAGTGTGTTCATGGATACTTGTCTGCTTCTCGAGTAACACGGCACGTGCTTAGGGGTTTCCTCGGAAGACGTTACTTCTTTGAAGGACAGGGGCTAAGTTGGACCGCAGCACGGAGGTCTGTTGCCCTACATTTGGCGTTTCACTGTTATCTTCTTGTGTGTCGCTTAACATAACACGGATCTATTACAAAATAGGAAATACATCATAAGCTAAGAAGTGACCCCAGACAGTTGCAGCGCCTGGCATTCCTGCTGCCAAGAAACATACTGATCCGTCTCGGCTTCACTTTCTTCCTCATAATTTCTATTAAAATAAATATATGAACTCAATTCCAAAAAAAGTCTGACGTCATGGATTCGAGCCAAGAAAATTACCGCTAAATGAGAGGCATATAAGTTTCGTGAGATATAATTCACAAAGGTCAAAATGTTATTTGCAGGATTAGAATTTGGTTCGCATTCCTGAAATTTCAGACTTGAGATCCCGCTGATGGCCACTCTGCTGGGGGTTTCGTCGCTGTAAATCACACTCACTATACCCAGGGTGATGTGATGGGCAGGACATGTGGGCACTCCACTCACAGCAAAGGGACTGATGCGTACAACAGTTTAGTCAGAATCAGCTAAGTGATAAAGGAGACTTTGTGCAGACCCGTGTAGATGGAAATGTATCTCAGACAACTGGGAAATGAGGGACAAAGCTACTGGCAATTTGAGCGCCTGTACAAGGATGTTGGCTGCGATGAAAGCTTGGACTGGGTATAGAAGAACTGCATACATAGCACATCTGGTAGAACACTCCTTAGAATTTCTAGGTATAAGTTTGAGGAAAATGTTGAAATGAATATTACAGCGTGATTCTGTAAAGCGGGTTGTGGAGAGAGTCTAATTAATGATTTTTGTGGGGAAAAATTATAGAGCCTTTATTCCAGAGAGGCGGCAGAAGAGGATATGCTGGTAATTAGTTTTCTTGTCTTAGGCAACTGCACTGACCTCAACATTTTCTTTCCCTAACCTCCCTGATTCTCCGCCCAGCAATACTGTCTATGTTTGTACAAGCAATTCCAGGGCTTCTTAATTCGACCGTCCTTTTCATTCTATTTACATGAACATATCTTAAACTATACTACCTACTGAGCAGTGGGCTCAACCGGTGAACATGCTGCCTTGCGTATGGAAGCCATCCGCTTCGAATCCCAGCCGGGACACCACATATTCTGACTGACAACTTTCGTGGGTCCTCTCAGTCATTATGATCACAAGAGCCTGCCACGATTCACTTCAGCCTACATCCACAGTGTCACAACCTGCACACACAGCAATCCCAAACGGCTTCTTTCCTTCGGTTTCCACTTTCATATAAACACACAATTCTTCTCGTTTCGTTTCCCATACAATATGCAGAAGGTGACACAACATTAAGTGGGAAGAAAGCCAAGTGTTCTGTTGCTGTTAATACTAGAGAATCACTTGGCTGCTGGAGTCGATAGCAATTCCGATAATAGAACTATCGATGGTTACCCGAATTAAATTTATAGATGTATTTTGGCCATGTGTAAATTTCTTCTAGCATGTCGGTTGCTACTAACAAAACAGATGACAGCAAACATATCTTTAGAATTTATGTAACGACCCTGAATGACTTGACGAATCGTGGACAGTCAATTAGAGGGGCTGTACATTGAAACAGTCATGGCTTCATACTGGCCCACAATATGAATGCAGGGCGAGCGGAACAAGCCGAGGCACCTAATTCAGGACTGTATCCATCCCGGCCAAATTTGGAACGGGGGACCCCTTGCATCCAAGTCAGAATCGTTACCGATTGAAGCAAATTGGACAGTAAGAAATAAGAGAGTTCGCGTCACTAAAAGTAGCAAATTATATCTTGCATTGAAGCGACCACCCGTTTTTCCTCCCTCCTTTTCTTATTGCGGCAACCACTTGCCCTCTCAAGTAGCTGGCCGACAAGAGGGATTGCCAGCCATCCAAAAATCCAACACCTACATCCGCTGATTACAAAAAACATGGTCTTTACTTCTAGTCATCACTCTTAATCACAAGACTTTTTTCATCTTCCCTTTCAACCTCTTTCCCTTCATTGCTATTGGCTGTTTCTACCTCTAAGACGGACCAGTGGCGTGAGAGATTTGTTGCAGGACCTACTACAGTTCCTTAAGTTGAGGTATTTACACACCGTAAACACGGAGATAGGGATTATTATTAACACGACTAAAATATAAGTATCCCACTACTTTCTACCATTTTAATGCAATCATTTCCAGACTTTCGAACTACAATAAGACCTGAATGGTCCGGTGTATTAACATATTAGGAAGCCAATATAAATGCCAGCGTAAACTTGTACACTCAGAAGTCATGGCTGAGGAAACATACTTAAGCAGCTCAGAATTTAAAAACATAAACTTATATCAAATGCATTCCTAAATCGGTGAAATTTTATTCCTGAAAAAAATGATGTATGATTCGAGAAGAATTTATGTACAGTGAAAATCTCCTGGAGAACAAACGCAAAATATTTGGAACAGTAAATATTGTGGTTACTTTTGGTCTGAGTAATCACGAGAAGTCTCTTTGGCTTGCTGTATTACTTCTGAAAAATTTTCAAATAAAATTCGAAGAATGTCACGACATCCCCGAACAGAAATGTTTGTTTCGACGTCAATGTTCCTCTCTGTTTAATTCTACATCAACCCCCTTTACTAGCGCTAATTGTAGCTTCTGTTCTTCTCGTATGGTATTTGTTATCTCTCTATAAATTTACATATTTTTTATTGCTAGTGGGGTGGGAATAAGTCCCATGTACTGCGGCCACTTCTGGCTTATTGTACCAGCCCCAGAGGACAGGTGAGGGTGATTGTGGAGCAATTGGTGGAGTGAAGATTGGCAGGGGAAACCGAAGTACTCGGAGAAAACCTGCCCCAGTGCCCGGAATCGAACCCGGGCCGCCGCGGTGGGAAGCCAGCAACTAACCGCTTAAGCTAAATTTACATATAAGAAGGGACGAGAAATTTTGTGTGTTCCATACAGTATCAATCATGTCTGGTTTTCTTGGCCCTTCCTAGTGGTGTAATCTAAAGCCAAGATGAAAAGAAATGGCGAAAAAGGATCTCATTGTTTAAGACAATTTTGAACACGAGACGTATCAACGTGGTAAGCGAAAGACAGTTCTTTCCATTCAATCTGACTAACCAACCCAAACGAACCAAATGAAAACCAACCTGCCAGTCAACCCACGTTATCAGACGCCCATGTATTGGACAATCAATTAATCAAGCAGTTTACTACGTCAGCAGTTCAACAGGCCATTTTTAACTCATCGGAAAGCCAATCTCCATACCTCAAAAATTTCCAGCAAATGCCTGGAAATTTTCTGAGCTTTTGATCTTCTGGGATGTGATTCAGTGTATTTACATGAAAATGTCACTGGCTCAGATTGCGTAGCACTGAATGGTACAACCACTATCGACTGATGAACTGAACAGGATGGGGAAGGAAGCTCTACGAGAGATTTCAATGTGTCTTTCCGGCACCTTCCTGGAAGTAGCGAGCATGGACATATCTCGGCTCACATTTGAACAGAGCATCTGCCTGATGAAAATTCAAAGCCTTATCGTCTAAGCAAATTTCCTGGACATGGTCCGGCAGTGAAGGTGGATACAAACGTTTCGACAAACATACTTTTTCCATCATCATGGTCGAAACCATAGGTCTTAGGATCTGGTTAGTTTATATGGGCTAGTTCCAAGGAATGAGGTCATTAACGTTCCACTGGAAGGGGGGGGGAGAGGCAGGAGAGGTTGTGCTGTAGAGACAGGCAGATATCTAGAAATTTATTTGAAAGGAAGTTTTTGTGTGGTCATCAAGGGAAATGATCAAGTGGATGGTCTCCAGCAGCCTTTGGGCTGCAGCGAATAATCTAATGTCGAGATAAGTTCCCTTGGATTTGGAGAAATTGGAAGTACTGGAACGTGTTTTGCTACTGAAGACGCCGTTCAGATTGTTAATTTGTTTATTTAACAATCTACAGATCGTAACTACAAATACTTATATCACTGTTACGGGTTTACACACTTTACAAACGCTACACGATATTCTATTCACACTGTCTTGAGCAGTCTTCACGTATTAATTACGTGGGAGCTATGCAAGTGTCGCTGTATTACACACTCCCAATTACTTCTCCTCTGAGCCGAGCATCTGCTTCTCGCGCTATCACTTCTACTCACACGTTCCGGTATTCTTCTTTCCGCTATCGCTGAACTCGGCGACTGTTCAAACTCAACTGTCTCCGGCGACGGCTACATTTCAACTGTGTCTCTCCTGATCACACACTAATAACTGACTAACTAACTAACTCAGAATAGTGTTCGCTTCTCCTTATTTAGCATCGGCACGGACAAGACAGAAAACAGTTACGTGATAGGTACCGCTGTTGCCCGACGCCGTGTTTGCCGATAGCCTAGCAACGCTGTCGGGAGTTGTTTATTGCTGCATAGCAACCGCGGCATCCCTTGGTCACGTCGCCACGGGAGGGCGCGGGGTGTTGACTGGCTTATTACCGTAGCAGCGGCAACGCTCCGAAGGTGTTACGTTACCGCTGGCGGGGCAGGGGGTGTCCTGCATAGTGCAAATACGTCACAGTACTATGGTACACCATGGCATGAAAATTTCCTTCTTGAAGCACTTTAAACCTCCCGAAAATTAAGAGGAGAAACTCATATCTCCCAATATACAGTAGGGGCAGTCATGCTGTCACTCATCTTCAGCATCAGTCTTTAGTTCGAATCTCCTCCCTGGGTGTCCGAAGTCTCGACAGAGTTCAGTTTGTATCACATCTTCATTTAATAAAATCGTCGTTCACCTATAGCCGAAGACTGTTCTCTCAGCTAAACCACTCTTGAACGAAGCCTTACCCAACGGCTCCGCAGCCACTAAACGTATGTTGCACCGAGAGAAATTACCAACTTTCCGTAGTCTGAAAGAAATTTTGGAAGCGTAATGGCCGCCAGGTTGAAAATCATATGTTTTTTGTAACACTAGGAATAATGGTGCACATTCTGTAACAGTTTATGCACCGTTTGGAAAGATCAGCTTTCTCTCTCTATGAAAAATAGCTTCCAGTCACCAATATAAGATCTCATCACCAATAACTTACCAAAAATATTCTTGAGAGAAGTCATGAACGTTAGATGTACAGATATAAATATTTATTTCAGATTATAGCTAAGTCAGTGATGTGAGTAGGCTACAGGCCTGGAAATCAATAATAGCATATTGTAGCATCCTGTTGCACTTTCCACTTAGTGTTTTTAATTAGTTGTTCAGTCTTATTTGTAACAGTTTATTAATACGTAATAAGAGATAGTAATTTTAAAAGTTTTCANGATCACACACTAATAACTGACTAACTAACTAACTCAGAATAGTGTTCGCTTCTCCTTATTTAGCATCGGCACGGACAAGACAGAAAACAGTTACGTGATAGGTACCGCTGTTGCCCGACGCCGTGTTTGCCGATAGCCTAGCAACGCTGTCGGGAGTTGTTTATTGCTGCATAGCAACCGCGGCATCCCTTGGTCACGTCGCCACGGGAGGGCGCGGGGTGTTGACTGGCTTATTACCGTAGCAGCGGCAACGCTCCGAAGGTGTTACGTTACTGCTGGCGGGGCAGGGGGTGTCCTGCATAGTGCAAATACGTCACAGTACTATGGTACACCATGGCATGAAAATTTCCTTCTTGAAGCACTTTAAACCTCCCGAAAATTAAGAGGAGAAACTCATATCTCCCAATATACAGTAGGGGCAGTCATGCTGTCACTCATCTTCAGCATCAGTCTTTAGTTCGAATCTCCTCCCTGGGTGTCCGAAGTCTCGACAGAGTTCAGTTTGTATCACATCTTCATTTAATAAAATCGTCGTTCACCTATAGCCGAAGACTGTTCTCTCAGCTAAACCACTCTTGAACGAAGCCTTACCCAACGGCTCCGCAGCCATTAAACGTATGTTGCACCGAGAGAAATTACCAACTTTCCGTAGTCTGAAAGAAATTTTGGAAGCGTAATGGCCGCCAGGTTGAAAATCATATGTTTTTTGTAACACTAGGAATAATGGTGCACATTCTGTAACAGTTTATGCACCGTTTGGAAAGATCAGCTTTCTCTCTCTATGAAAAATAGCTTCCAGTCACCAATATAAGATCTCATCACCAATAACTTACCAAAAATATTCTTGAGAGAAGTCATGAACGTTAGATGTACAGATATAAATATTTATTTCAGATTATAGCTAAGTCAGTGATGTGAGTAGGCTACAGGCCTGGAAATCAATAATAGCATATTGTAGCATCCTGTTGCACTTTCCACTTAGTGTTTTTAATTAGTTGTTCAGTCTTATTTGTAACAGTTTATTAATACGTAATAAGAGATAGTAATTTTAAAAGTTTTCAGGACATGTTTCGACAAAAGTGGTCATCATCAGGTGTTTAAATCTGTGGTTAAGGATACTGTTGTTTTTCTTCGTTGATGTTTATTAGTTGACACATCGTTCCCAGATATATATATATATATATGTGTGTGTGTGTGTGTGTGTGTGTGTGTTTAAAAAACAAGACAAAGAAGACAAGGAACACGATAAGAGGAGGAATAATCGAATATAACACTGCAAGGAGGAATACACACATGCGCGGTAGGGAAACCATATATCAACAAATAAACATCAACGTAGAAAGGCGGCAATTTTTCTCAGCCACAGCTTTCAACACCTGATGATGGTCATTTCGGTCGAAATATGTCGTGAAAACTTTTCAAGTGACTAGCTTTTACTGAGTCTTAATAAACTGCTGCATATAAGAGTGCAGAACAAATTAAACGCTATGGGATGGAAAGCATCCGTTCAGAACCCCGACTAGACCCAATCTTTCATCTAATGGAAACCGGGTCCTCTTTCTGGGAACGGGGCACCCGATCATCGAAATTGATCCCTCATCTCTATCCAGTACCTCAATTAATAGTACCTGGAGCTATACCTCCACAACCCCAAACGATTCTCTACCATTTGACTAATTTGTGAACGCTTGGAGCCATATCTCCACCATCTCAGAAGTCTCTACAGGGTACTAATTAAGTAACTTCGCCTTTTACGTGTATTTACCTCACTGCATCGATATCTGCTCGCAGATCTACGCCGTACATTTCTAATCTCTATTCATTAATCGAAAATCTTTATCGCTCCTTCACGTCTTTCGCAAACATTACACAGGGAGGTGTGGCTAGTGTGCCCTGAGGTACATTTGTACGGGCTTCCGCATTCAGCTGTTGTGTGAAAGGTATTTGCTTATTCTACACAGTATGTAAACATTTACGTAACAGACACATAAACATCACGGTTACCAATATAATCAATATTAATTGTACTGTGTAGGGTGAACTAGTTACAGCAGACAGATCGTACAGGAAAATTATTTGACATTCAATCGTCTTAAGTTCGTACTCTTCCTCACACTGATGCGTAACTGGCTGACTAACTGTCACGGAACAGATTCCTTCTGGACTTGCGAATAGTGGTTCCCTTATCAAGAAGGTCCCATAATTTTAGTAAACCAGGGCGTTCTAGTGTTCAAAAGAGGTCACTGTGCTGCAATGGATGAACCCTGTCCACACTCTCCCATCCTGTTCCTTTAAGATTTAATTTTAATATTATCCTTTCATCTACGATTAGATCCTTCAAGTAGTGTTTTCCCTTATGGTTTTGCTATCCAAATGTTGTATGTATTTTGGTTCTATTCGCTGCGTGCTACATGACTACAGACTTAAAGACAGAGGATGTGACGGGTGCTATCCCACAATTCCGGGGGCCATGATGATTCGCAAGGGTAAAACTGATCCTCTACCACTTCACTCACCACGAGTGTCACGTTAAGTCACGGAGACCGAATCCTGGGCTGCTCGAAGGAACAGAGAAATCCAATTGCCTGAGCTATGTAATCTTAATATGAAGGCAACCAACCGGCTAACAAACCTTCTGGCACTTTTGTTTCTTCAGGTCCTTGACTTGATCTCTTCGTTTCTGTGTCTCTATTGTCTCGTTTTTACGTTATCTTCATCAGTTTCCTTCACGCTATTACTTCTTCCTGTCTTTACATTCCATATCTCTCTATATTATTTCTCATCTTTTTCCTTCTGTACTTCTCCCTCGTTTCCGTTTCTTCTTTGCCATTCACCTATCACGCCACTGTTCGTTAAGTCACTTGTGTTAGTGCGGGTAACTACTCATTAATCAAGTTCCTGGATGAGGGTCCCACAACGACGCGTCCCCATCTGCTGGAATTAGCTCGTGGCGCACAGGCTAGATGGAAAGATACGATTGTTAGGGTGGATTTGGGAGCCCCAGTCTCCTCCCTTCCGAGGTACATCAGCGGGTCATAAGTCCCGTTTCCTGCTTTATGTCGCCACTGGAAAACCGAGCGTTCAGGCATAGTGTCCGTCCTGCCACGCGTCTGCAGCGGCTATCAGAGCGAGCCACATCGCTGTAGGGCCTGACGCTCTCAAGGCGATGGCTATGAAGGGTGCGGTTTTCTGGTTACAACGCCGTGTATTTCAGAGACAGCGCGACGTTTCGAAGGAATATACCGTCTCTATCATCCGAATCGAAGAGTCAAGTCAATCAAGAAACATAAGAGTAGAGACAGATTTATATTACTAGCAAGGGAAATGGTACCTCGGTTTGACTCTTAAAGGGGTCGTTTTTGTGCCCATTTCACGTTACTCTGTTGACAGAGTGCATTTTTAATGTCAATTGCGCAGTATCGTAGGGTGACAATGAAACAAAGAACCAGCATCGGTTCGTTTTAAAATAGCTATAGTATCGCAGAATTGAACGAATCTACGTAAATCCTCAAGATATCCGGTTAATATCAGTGTTCGAATCCAATATTTCACGGATATAATCTACAAATTTTGACAACTTTCAGTAATATTTGTCGAGGACAATTCTGAAACTGGTCTAAGGGGAAGTTCTCTTGAACACATCAGCAGGATTCATTAGTTTGTTCCAGTTATGGCAGTGTATACTTTTCACCAGATGCTGGATGATTAAATTATGGAAGATAAGATGGGTGGGACACGTAGCATACAAGTTTTTCATTAATAACGTTAACAGGAGATATCGCTTTGAAGGTATATTCGTTCTGGCAGGATTATGTTGAAATTAATCTCAGGTAAGTAGTGCTTAAGAGGTCCTTACTGGTTTCGAAGTGTAAAAGATACAATGTAACTGTTGAATTTGTGAGCCCAGTAATGAACTTCTGAGTTTCATTGAAGAAAGAAATGTCTTCACTAACTGAGCGTGTATGTGTATGTGTGTAAGGGTGGGCCATAAAATCCGGTCCACGCACTGCGACCTTCAATGATCTATTTTCCTTCCCCTTTGGATTAACCCTTTATTAATCCTAGACTCCGAATGAAATGTAGGACTTCAGTTAACCACCCGAGAACGTATGAACTTTGCAACGAGATTTTCCATCGGGTTCAGCTAGTTGATGCCTGTATTTATCAGTGAATACCATCCACCAAGGACTCATCTGTTCATGGCACTAAAACTGTGGTATTCATAACGCGCCCAATTTAAAGCAGCATTAATTTAGCAAGCGGTTCATATTCTCTCTTTCTCATTTAACTTCAAACTTGACAGCATCAATTCCCAGCCCCAGACCTCCTCCCCAATAGAAGTATTAATAATTTCAATCTATATCCTTTCACTGTCGGCTGTGGCAAAATTACCAGTGAGCAAACCGGCAGCATAGCGTAAATCACGCATTCCTATGAGAACTGGCTGTATTTTGTGCTGTATTCCCACACTTGGCAGGGTGCCACTGGGATTTAACTGTGACAATATTTATTCCATTTCATTATTATTTGTGTCCTCTGAATCCACGTGTCCAGAGCTTTTGGTTACTCCAGAGTCAAGCAGATGCTGCCTTTCAGTGATTTACATTAGGAGAGAGAAAATAACGGAAGGGACCGGAATTTTGTAAAACTTTTTCCTACAGGAAATACAACCATCGGAAAAGTACAAGGTATATATATATTATCACGTGATAGTGACTACAGACAGGGTTTTGTCTAGTACTAGGACTCATTCTACTCTTTAACACACAAACTGTGACCACACTTCATAATTCAGCAACTGGTCTTTATTATGTAGACTTGGCACGGGTCGCACAGAAAACACTGCTTCCCATAGCTCTGCTGTTGTTGGGTGCGTCTCTACTGAGGCCTTCACACGACGTCTACTGAGCCATTGGATAGCAACCGAAGCGTGTACGAAGCTCTTTCCTAGCAACGTCTGTCTCTGTTGGCTTCGCATTTCTGGCATTCAGCAAGCATGCCACAATATGCTCAGGTGGTGATAGAATGGCACTATTGCATGAGTCGTAAACTATTTTTCTATAAAGTATCCGTGGAGACCAAGGCATGCCGTAGGATAGGATAACTTACACCTGCCTGCCTAACAAAGCGTCCTCTTTACTGAGCCATTCTTTCATCACTGTCTTCACGTTTATATGTCACATGTAACTGCGGTCTCTGAATTTTTGCTAGTAACACCTGGAAGTTGTAACTATATGGAAACGACCGGGAATCAATGTTAGAAGAACTGGATGCTGACACTTATCGACAACTATCGAACTCCAGAAAACACAGTCCTTCTTGGGAACCTAGTACACACACAGAATGTCAGGAAATAAGGTTCATTTTTATGTTCACAATAGGCCATTACTGATCATAATTCTGATCAACACTAAAATCCATCCCACACACATTTTCTCCATTTTCTTTAAGATAAATTTGTATCCATCTGCGCCTGCGACTTCCAAGTAGTCTCTCTTTTTCAGGATTTCTGCCCAGAAATCTTGTCCTATTTACAGGAACAGTAGAGTTCACTCCAAAGCATGCTGAGTGTCAGCCAATGCCATGCAAGTGAGGAGAATCCCTCTTCCCTTGGAGTAGTGAAAAGCAGTTCATTCAGCATCTACTCTAGAGCACTTAAATGCATAGGCCAGACATCTTCATAGGAAGAGAATGTTGCTCTTTGCCTGTCTTGGAATCCACCAGATGAGAAGACTTGATGCAAATCGAAGGTTCATAAGGCGAAAGTATATCTATGAATATAGATAAAGCTTTGAATTATCAATTTCTTGAATGTGACGCGGTGTAGTCTGGTACAGCGTTACCTAAGATAAGGACGAAACTGCTGCTTTTATCTACCACGAAGACAGACTCAGCAGTCTCCTCCGTAATGTTGGTAAGAATCTACCAGAACACACGTCCTCATATCTCAGCAGGGAACAGCAGTCTTAGTACCTACCAACATGAGAACCTCAAATTTGCCATAGGTGAAGTGTTTCTCTGAACTTTATCATTTCAGTGAATATCGTACATGTTAATATTTCGAAGCCTATAGCGAGTTACCGCCTCTGTGGTCTAGTGGTCAGAGTTCCTGGCTACAGATCCAGAGGTCCCGGGTTCGATTCTCGGCACTACCAGATTTTCTGAGAAGTAGTGAATATGGAAGCCTCGTGAGGATAAATAAGGAGCTATTTCAAGGAAATAGCGGCTCCGGTCTTGAAAACCGAGATTAACGACCGTGGAAATTCGTTGCGCTGACCACGCGACATCCTCTATCCGCTAAGTTGGCACTAACTTTGCAGACAAGCGGCGGTCGCTCGGTCGGTATAGTTCGGTTGCGGACTACAAGACACGGAATTTGTTCCTTGTTTGTATAGCTTTGTTATCCGTCTTAGGCCAGTTTGATGCAGAATTGTATACTCTGGAGAATGCTTTCCTTCTAATACAGAGATCAGGACCCTTGTGAGCTCAATGAATATGTAAATTCTCATATAGGACCTAGGCTTATATTCATGTCTGATTATTTTAAGCCAAAATGAAATGTCGCTGTAATACAGAACAAAGAACATATATAGAATTAATTTTCACTGTGATGATTTTTGACCAGATTGTAGAGTCTTTGGCCCTTTCCTTGACATTTTAGCTTAAGGAAGGCCTTGTAGAAAACATTTATCTCGAAAACTTCTTTAACAACCCAACTTGAAGAGTTGCAGTGTCTGTTCATGAAAGATTGTATTTCGCTGCCAACTTCAGTTAAGTTTACAGGTGCTCCTAATGAAAGAGCGGATGGACACTAAAAAATCTTGATCTTTCTGCCCTGTGTCTTCATGGTGAGTTGCGTCGCCATGACGTATCTAACGCTGCGACGTTCCTTCGTGGTATGGGAGTAAACAAGTCTCATTGACTCTTTCAATCCTCTGCTGAAGTCTTTATATTCATCGGCCCACATACAGCCTCTTTCAAGCCTAATCCCTCATTTTCAGAAAATAAAAGTAGGCTATGCAGTAACCATGCTGCCTGTAGATCCGCCCTCTTAACTTTTGAACGGTCCAATCAGACTTCAAGAAATTAGGACCTTGTATCATGCCACCTGAGCCAATCTCAATGACGCTTGTGTGACTACACGTGCATCCCCTTACCGTTGCTAGCCAATGGTTCGGTAAATTGTTACCGCGGCAACGAACACACAAGGAGGAAAATAATTTTTCGACACGTCCTTTTCTATGCTGTCAGTGTCCTATCAAAAGAAAGTTGTCGATTAGTTCTTCCCAGAACTTCTTCTTTAGTGTAATTTTCCTTCAAATTCACATTGTGCACTAGTTTTAATGCTCCTTCGACGAGTTTGTATGTATGTATGTATGTATGTATGTATGTAAGGGGTGGGCCATAAAAACCGGTCCCCGCACTGCGACCTTCAATGATTTATTGTGCTTCCCCTTAGATTAGCCCTTTATTAATCCTACACTTTTAATAAAGTGTAGGACCCTGCTTATGCGGGTGCCATAAAAGTCACTTTGGTTCCATAAAAACTGACCCAAGTGACGAAATCTTAAATGAGCTATGGCCTCACAGGATGTGTGTGTGGCTGATTCGTTTTCGTGTAGGCACTTTTCACATGTTGGGTCGTCTGTCAGTCGCAACTTGAAAACGTGCCCTTTTAGGTGACGTGTCCGGTAAGTAATCCTACCACCCATCTTAGTTGATCTTCGACGAGTTTACTGAAATGGGACTGTCCTTTGTTCTCCTGTATTAGTACATTTTTACTAATTGTAGTATTCCAAAGATCTAGCTGGCCTTCACGCATCCTGTTCTAGATCAGTCTAATTTGGTTTTGCACTTTTACAAGCTTTAGTCTGAACATTAACTTTGACACGGGTCAATTCCATTCCTGTCTCTTAAATAAGAGTTTTTTTTTTTTTAATTTACAAATTTTACTTTTATACAAGCGCAAATTTTCGTAGCGGCTAACAAGTACTTACATATCCCCCTCCCACCGTTTCCCTCCCTCACATACACACGCACATACACGATAGTATAAAGGAGGGAAAAAGGGCAAGAAGTTGAAAATGAAATCTAATTCGGACAAGGAAATCTCTAAGAATAGTATCCCGTCAGGAGCAAACGAGTAAGTACTGTTTGCTTCAAACATCGCTAGAATGACAGTTCACTCACTTTGTGTAATGGCCGTCAATAGCGAGCGCTGTATCCTACAGAGAAGTTCGAACTGCTGTTGTGTGGACTTGTCATTCCGCGGCACAGCTACAGCTACAGGAGAAGCACAATGGCAGTTCTTACAAAGACATGCAGCCATCGATACAATTTTAAGAGGGTGTATAACAGCGAGCAACAGAAGAGGAATAATAAAGGAGCTAGAAACAAGAGTACGGCAGATGAATAGGGCCCTTTGATGAAAAGAAGACTGAGACAAAAAATTTTGTAGTCACCAACAGATCAAAAGCGGGAAATGGTGAAGACAGATGCTAGTGGATGTCAAAGTGTGGAAGAGAGAAAGGAAAATAGATTGACGACAGAGTAGTAGAAAAGAAACCAATTTCGGGAAATTGCACACACCTCTTTATCGGTGTGAGAGAGGACGAGCAGACTGGGATGAATGTGCGACACGGGACTGAGATGGCTTGGATAATGGTGCTGTCTGAATACAGAATGACACAAAGCGGACGGATTGGGTTGCAAGGGTATAACCAGCGGCGGAAGATTTCCGGTTGTTATTACCTTACTCTTCCTATGTCATAAAAGGAGGGAGGTTCATGTTATCGGCTTTTCCGTTTCGTCTGTCTGTTTGTACCTCACTCATAACCGTAGTACAAATTGCATCGTTCTGCGAACTGTAGCAGCAGTGCATGCCGCTCGGTGATTTTGTACAGTGGTCCTTGATACCATACCTTATCAAAGGCTTGACTTGCATCGAGGAAGACTGATGTGCAGTATTCTTTATTTTCTATTGCTTGGTGTATTTTGTGAGTTATTCTATGTATCTTCTGTACAGTGGAGTGGTTTTCTCTAAAATCAAATTGATGTGATGGTATCCATTCTTCTGTATTTGGGTCAGACCTTATTCTTTTTAAGAGAAGTCCTTCGAGGAGCTTGGATATGATGGGTAATAAACTTATGGGGCGATAGGATGACACGCTATTAGGATTTTTGCCTGGTTTGAGGATCAGGATTATTTCTGCTGTTTTTAGCTGATTTGGCCAGTATTTATGTTTGAGAATATCATTAAATATATATGTGAGAAGTACCAACCCTTTTCTTGACATTTCTTTTAACATTATGGGAGTCACTTCGTCAATGCCAGGTGCTTTTCTTCAATTTAGGAGTGCTATTTCGTTTTGCACTTCTTTAACTGTAAAAAAAATGTATTTCTGGTATAATGCTCATATTTTCAGATATCTGTCTATTTCTTTATCAGTCTGGTTATCATATGATGTAAAAACTGTAGCAAGATATTCAGCGAACATAGCTGCTTTTCTTCATCGCTTCTTGCCCACAATGTTTGATGGGTTTCCAGATGGTATTGTCATCTGTTGAGGCTGGTTATATAGTTACAGAAGGATCTTTCTCTTGTTGGTGCTTGACTTCTGTGCCACCTTGTTCTTGCTCTTCTTTTCTCAGCTATGAGCTTTTTAATTTCAATTGGAACATTCCTTCTGTTATTGTGGAAGGTGATCTTAGGTGTAGCATCTTGGGTTGCCTGTTTTATAGTGCTGATTAGAGAGGTTAGTGCGCTGTCCGTTCCCATTGGGCCCTTGAGCCTCACATTTAGATTTATATCTGCTTGTAGTTACATCCTGCGTTCTTCCCAATTCGTTTTTCTATTGTGCAGTTTACTTCTTGGTGTTTTGTGAATAGCATGGCTACTGACAGTAGCTATGATTGGTGTGTGATCTGAGGAGAGATCGAAACTGGGTACCACATCCATGGATTCTCAAGAAATTCCATTAGTAACGAAGAAGTCCAAGGGGTCAGGGGTTCTGTTGGCGAGTATGTCGGCGTGCCAGTTGACAAGTGCGAAAATTTTTTTTTTACTCTTGTAATGTTTTTGATAATTCTCTGCCTCTAGTAGTTTTTAGGTGAGATCCCCATAAGGTGTTCTTGCTATTATAATCTCCGCCTGCTACAAATTTGTGTCCCAGAGTTTGAAAGAAATCATTAAAGTTCTCTTTTTTTGATGGCGTGTTTTGGTGGACAGCAAACTGCAGCAAAAGTTAACTCATATAGGGTCATCTTTACTTTTATCGCTGTGGCTTGTAGGTGATTTAATTTGTACTTTGGGAGCTCATAATGGTTAATAGCTCTTTTTATTAATATAGCAGTTCCTCCATGCGCTGTAGTGTCGGGATGATTAGTAGAGTATGTTAAGTACTTTGGTATACTGAAGTAGGATCTATGAGTGAAATAAGTTTCACTTATCAGCATTATATCTATGAAGCTGTGTTGAGGAAATATCTCTAGTTCATTTTTTTGCTGCGGAAGGCCGTTGGCGTTCCATAGTGCAATTCTAAGGAATTTAATGGATTTTAGATATTAACGTTGATAGCATGTTTAATATCATGCTGTTTTGTTGAGTGAGTTGTTGGAACATTGCTTTAAATTCTTCAAGAAATCTGGTTAACAGATTAGTTGTATTTGGGTCGTTAGTATTTCCCCTTGCTTCTCCTGGGAATGTGATGTTTGGTTCTTGGGTTCTCTTCCCTTTAAAGGCCTCTGAATAACTGATTCCTGGCTGTAAGTGAGCTGGTTGACTTTGGGTTAGTGCGTTGTGTTGGATGTTTAGTGTATTGTTAGTGTTATTTGGTTGTTTCAATAAACTGTTATAATATTCACATCCTCTGTAATCAGCCGGATGTGCACCTCCACAGAATACACATTTTGCATTTGTGTTATTAGATTTTTGCAGCTCCGTGTGCTGTGCGGCCCACCGCATTTTACACATACATACGGTTTGTTACAATATGATCTTGTATGACCATACTGTTGGCATCACATGCACTGTGGGATTCCTTTGGCCTTTCTTGGAGGTTCTATTACAGTTGTTTTGTTTTGTAGTCTTGCTAGTTTCTAGATTTCTTTGTTGTTAGTGGCAGGCTCTAAACCGACAAAAAATACGTTAAGTGGTTCTTTGGTCATCCGGCTTCTTGCATTTATGATGTTTCTTACCTTGTGTCCTTCTTTATTGAGATCTTGTTCAATTTCTTGTAGGTTAGTTGAAAAATGTAACGTTTCATAAGTATCCTGAAGGCACGATTTTCGTTCAGTTGGTATGTATTATGTATGATATTCTTTTCACGTATATATCGTACAAGTTTACGATAGGTGTCCGGAGTATGACAGTTAATTTTTATAGTGTTGTCTACTAAGGTTTTGGTAGTGTACTGTTCTATTTCAACTATGCTGCACAGGTTATGTACCATGTCTTGATAGTTTGTTACCCCATATACAAATACTGGAGGTGATTTCTGGATTTTGTTCTCTATTGTTTTGGTGGTGGCGTTTTCGTCATCTTCTATATTTAGTTGACTATATTTGTTTGTTGAGGTTATGTTTTGACTGACAGGTTGAGCAAAATATATGGACTTCAATTTCTTGAAACCTGTCAGCTCTCCTTCAGCTTAACTGGCTGATTGTGTCTCCACGAAATGAGAGAGCAGACAGAGAAGAGACAGAGAGGAACGAAGGAACGATTTTGCTCGCCGGGGGTAGCGTGACTGGAGCAGCCTTTCACAGCTAACTTCACAGAGCCGATAATGTTGGAGTGACAAGACTCAAATGTTGACACAGGCCCCTGAAATAAAGAAATGTCTAGATCCTGTGAAGGAATATTGAAAAAGAAAATGATCTGAATGTAGTGCTCTTATAGCATAAAAGAAGACCGCCTCCGTGGTCTTGTGGATAGAGTTCCTGGCTACAGATCCAGAGGTCCCGGGTTCGATTACCGGCCACACCAGATTTTCTGAGAAGTAGCGGGCCTGGAACGGTGTACACTCAGGCTCGTGAGGATAACTGAGGAGCTATTTCAAGGAAACAGCGGTTCCGCTCTAGAAAACCGAGATTAACGGCCGTGGAGATCCGTTGCGCTGACCACGCGACACAGTCTATCCGCAAAAAGTTCGCACTAAATTCGTCGACAAGCGGCGGTCGCTCGGTCGGTATAGCTCGCTTGCGGACTACAGGCCACGGAGTTTGCTTTGTTTGCATAACATAAAAGAACATAATCTGTATATTTGCCCTAAGCGCAACCTTATATTGAGTCGAGTCCAAGCAAAGTTAACGGTGCCGGTTCCTCAGACTGAGAACCACTTCCCGTAACGTCTGATGGTTCTAAAGGGTTGAGTTCCGTGAAAAGCAAGTGAAGTTCAGTCCATTTGAACTCAATTATCTGAATGAACCTAGTGGCATGTGAGGGGGAAGAATTATTTTGAGCGAAGGATTAGTTATATTCAGAGAAATGTTATGTCACTAATGTGACTGTTTATCGGGTTCCTCTCAGCTGCACAATTACACAGCGAAGCGTGGGCCGAAACAAAGGCTGCAGATTATGAATGGAGACTTAGCGACGATGTCAAAGAGAGGTCTGGGCTTCACTGCAGAGAGACAGCCCGACAGAGTTTGGCAAACGCATAGACCCACGGTGGTGTTTAAAATGTTGTTAACATGGTCATCTATCAAGTTGCAGCTTTATCAGATACAGCAGGGAAAATTATCATAAAAGCACACCGCGTACGCGTAGCGGGCTTCTTAGGCAGAAGGCCCTATAGACGACACTGACAACGCCAGAGCGACATTGCGACAAATTTATTTATTTTAAGTAATTATTCAGATGAGCTCAATAACATATTCACGCTCTTGCGTATAATTATATTTTATTTAATGTATGTTCATATAGGAACAGATATAGAACTATAACTTTAAGCAATAGAAACTAACTCCATGGAGTTTAAGGTCTTTCATTCTGGTCCGTCACAAAAGTGTCACATTTGACGGAAGGAACTTGATTGTTAACTCCATGGAGATTAGTCTTTCCTGAGAAACCACCAGTTATGCAGCTACTCAAGAACTTCCCAACATTATAGAAACCCGAAGGTTCACTACCATGTTCACAAGAACCCTTCACTGGTAACTATCCTGAGACAGAGCCGTCAAGTCCATACCACACTCTGTCTAAACTAAAGGTTAATATTATCCCCTCACCTACGGCCTTGTTTTTCTTTTTGCTTTTGAATCAAAATCCTATATGTATCCCTCTCCTCCCCATTCTATTACACGGCCTGCTCATCTCATCCTCCTTGACTGGGTCGTTCTAGTCATATTTGGCGAAGAATACAGGTTTCGGAGTTATGCTGATTTATCCAACCTCCTATCACTTCATCTCTCTTCGGTCCCAATTTACTTCTCAGCACCCTCAGCCTCTGTTCATCCTTCAATGTCAGAGACCAAGTTTCACAGCCACACAGACAAAATTATATAAATTTGTATATTCTATTTTTTACGTTTTCAGACAGTAGACGAGAAGATAAAAGGTTATCCGAATTCAATTTCCTCTTATGAAGAAAGCAGTCTTCTGGGATTTGGCACCGTGTATATGTGGTGTTAACCGACAGATTTCCTCTTAATTTCCTCCTGAATCAAATTTTGATTTGCTACTGTCGTTCCCAAGTATTTGAATTCTACTACATTTTACAAGTATCCATTATCATTTTGTCTTGCATTCTGGCCACGAGACACACTTGGTTTTCTCTGTTTGCTTGCAGACCAAGCCGCGTCAGTCAGCTTCTGCGTTTACTTTACGGTATCTATGACATTTAAATGGTAGAAAGCTTATTTCAATTCATGATGTGTATTTATGCCAACCGTCTTACAGTGCACACAATTTCACCTTTCTCTTCACTTTTACACTACATGTTTCAGCACTAATGTGCCATCTTCAGGTGCGTTTTCTCTATGCACGTCTAACCACTGCATTGCATGCCCTGATGTCTTCATACTAAAATGACTAAAATATATATTCGTCATATATAATAATAGATTTTAAATAATAAAACTTTTCAGGATTCGTCATCCATACGTCTATCTCAATACGCGAATCACGCCAATCCCCCTCTGTGGGAGCGCTCTTCCTACATTCGTGTGTATTGTGCTCTTTGTTGCGTCTTGCTCCTGTGCCTGCGTGCGTTATACTGAATAAGAATTTTTTTTGCAATGTTCTCTTCAACTTTTGTTTGAAGATTTTCCGTTAATGTGTAAGAAGTTATATTCGATGTTCCTGCATAAACGAATGTAGCTTTTCCTGCCAAGTATTTTTTTTTGTTTATTAAATTTTAATCCGTACCCAGACTGGCAGACATAATTTCGTAGAACTCACTACCATCAGACTTCATGAACATTCGTTTTATTCTCCAGTTCGTTCATTCGTACGGACAGGCAGATGGAGCGCGCCTGAAAGAACTGCAAACGGAAATACACACACACAAGCTTTCGCGACTGAATGCTATGTGGACTACAATGCATATACAGGTTTGTCCGGCAAATTCCCGAACTACTTAAATAGCGACATAGTGGTAACATTGCGAATTAGCTTAAAGAGAACCGCACTGCGATATTTTCTTTCTTTATTTTCTAATTCGCTTAGTGGGNGCGTTGGGGGGGGGGGGGGGGTCCAGCTGGGTCCACTCGGCACGGCGACCACTGATTGCCTTATTGTAGACTGCCCCGGGTGAATATGATGGAGAATTTGGTGGAATGAAGATTGGCAGGGGAAACCGAAGTACTTGGAGAAAACCCGTCCCAGCGCTACTTTGTCCACCACAAATCCCACTTGACCAGACCCCGGGATCGAACCCGGGCCGCCGCGGTGGGAAGCCAGCAACTAACCGCCTGAGCTATGGCGCGGCCAATATTTTCTTTAGTCATCGTGCTCCGCCTATTTGTGTCAACAAGCGTTACGTGTGCCCGGCGATTTTTATTGTTTAAAATGAGCGATTTTCACGAGTAATGAATTTGTGTGAAACTTGGTGTTAAATTTGGGAAATCCTTTACGGAGACGTTTGAAATGTTAAAAACAGCTTTTGGGGATGAGGCTTTAGGCCGGAATAAAATGTACGAGTGTTGGAAACGTTTCAAAGATGACCGAAATTCAAATGATGATGACCTCCTCCAGGCCGACCGGCAATATCCAAAACAGATGAAATGACTGCAAGAGTTAAGAGAATCATCCTTTCTAGCCGTTAACTGTTCGCGAGGTATCTGAAGAAGTAAGCATCTCGAAAACTGTCTCTCATGAAATTTCTAAGCAGAATTTAGGCATGGGTCACATTTCAGCGAAATTTGTACCTCGTCTTTTGACTAACGAGGATGAAAATATTTTAAAGAACATTATTACTGGAAATGAGACATGGGTTTATGGATAAGATGTTGAAACAAAAGCTCAGTCATCACAGTGGGTGTCAAAAGGTCACCACGACCGAAAAAAGCGAGACAAATGCAGTCAAACGTTAAAGTCATGCTGACAGTTTTCTTTTCGATTCTAAGGGCGTTGTTCTCCATGAATTTCTTCTTTAAGGCAAGACAATGACCATGGAATATTATCTTGAAGTAATGAAACATCTTTGTGAGGCTGTCAGAAAGAAAGACCCGATGCTTGGAGATCAAACCGATGGATGCTCCATGTTGACAATGCGCCCGCGGACACATCGCTATTAATCCGTCAGCTTTCGTGAAACACGAGACAACAATCCTTCCAGAGTCTCCTTACTCCTCTGATCTAGTACCAGCGGACTTTCTTTTATTTCGAAAAATAAAATTTTGTTCATAGGACGAAGTTTTGAATCGACTGTCTCGATAAAGGAAAATTCGCTAGCGGACCTGCGCAGTATCCCGAATGAAACGTTCCTGAAATTTTTCGAAGGATAGAAGAAATACTAGGAGCGATGTATTCTTAACTGAGGGGACTACTTTGAAGGCGACAAGACAGAACAGCTTCTAAGGCAGGCGGAAAGATTTAGTTAAAAAGTTCGGGAATTTACCGACCAAACTTCATATTTCTTACTTTCACGTACTACGCAGATATTGTCCGGAGAATCTAGTAGTCGTTCAGATATTCAAGGAAGTAGCCACACTAGAGAGACCCTATTATATGTAGGTCAGACGGCTGGAGTTCACTCAGCTTAAATCTGATTTCCACGACACATTCTAATTTCATCCTCCCGCCCCCTTCCACCAGATTTCATGTTCCATGTACAAGTAATGAAACTCCACATTATGCAGTTTTCTCCAGCCTCCTGTCACTTCATCCCGCTTCGGCACAAACACCCTCAGTCTATGTTCCTCCCTTAATGTCAGAGACCAAGTGGAGTTTACCAATTACAATGACCGACATCACATTTACCAATGATGAATTATACCTATTAGACAAAGGATTGAAATACAATATACATAAAAAAACTGAAATGTTGATAAAACTTTAGCCCTGGAAGCCGGCACTGCTGTAAGAAGCTAAGAAGGGAACACACATCACAAGACACGGTTTACGCAGAATATAAGAAAAACGACCCCCACAGTGGAAGAACCACACGCAAGTTTTAATTAAGACACATAAGATGAATAATCTTAACAAGTTTTAGTGTGTGTAAATTTATTATAGTTGACAAATACGCACTTTTTAAATACTTTTATAAAGACATATAAAGGCAAGCAATGCAACAGATTGACGTAATTGGGGCACCTGATGATGGCACTATGTTGCCGAAACATGTCGTGAACTAACAGGTGAAACTGAGTGCACTACAAGACGGCCACTGTATACATATCATGGATGACCACCACATATTTGTTATACAGCTACCTACTTTGGAATATAATTGTATGTACAACTCTTAACTGTACTTTAATTATATAACTAGTGCATTTTAAGGCTTTCACTCTTAATGTAATTTTATATTTTATATTATTGTATACTATTTGAAAAATCTGAAATTATATCATGTAATTAGCACGCAATTCAGTAGATAAGTTTTTAGGTGTATTTACCTCATGATGGCTTCTTGAAAGCCGAAAAATGTGGTAAAGTACTACTTGATACTATAAACATATTATTAATTGTTGTGTTTTGACGGCTTTAAATGAAAGAAATATATATTACACAACAGGATTCATTCACTGAAAATGACAGAAAGTTCTCAGCGTGTCCTTTTGTAACTCCTTGCTAGTGCATTGCTGATTTGGGAGGGTCCTTCGAAAGAAAAGCAATATACTGATGTAACACAGAGTAAAAGGAAAGGCGCTTCATTCAAAACTCGTAATCTACTGAATATAAATGAGACGAGATGTCATGAAACATGTTCCCCAGGAATCTTTATTTTCTGGCGTGAACAGCTAACAGAATGAACCGTTCTCTTTAATACAAAATGACAAGGTTTCATCGCTTGAGTAAATGATGATGATCAATGGGGATAAACTCTCTCTCATGAATTCTCATTAACGATAGAGGCCTCATTCTGTCTAAACACTGAAACCAGACGAACACTGGTTGCATGCAACTGGACGCTGCATTATGACTTGGGTGGGCCCCTACACTGCAGATGACAGCCGTGGTTTTCATCTGTGGAAGTCCATACGGGGGCCTCCTGCGCTCTTCATCAATAGTGGGTTTTGTCCGAGCGTGACTACAGAGCTTAGTGCATATCAGCAAGTTGGAAATGGAGCGCACTGACATATCGCTCAGAGAAGCCTTCATGCTAGAGAATGTCAACACAGAAACCAGTGACGTGCAGAGTCGAGGAGTCGGTACTGTGTTGAAGCCATGAAATGGAAATTACGAGCAAATTGGCTCAGCCAGTAACTCTTCTGACTAGTATGGAGGAGGTACTCGGTTAGACTCTCGACCGGGACACCAATCATATTTACTCAAGATGTTTTTGTGGATTTCACCAGTCCTCAAGGCAAATACCTAGATAAAGCCCTGAAATAAACCGAAATATTTTCTTCCACATCAATACACAGTACACTTCCTTCCGTTTGACGTAATACAGCCTGAAATACTGATAAAGTCGTTAAATAAACTTCATTTCAGTAAAAAAAATATCTTCCCTTTCTCCATAATTTTATTTTTCTGTCCTCTTCTTTCGTCTTATTATGCTTTTTCTTAAATGATTTACAGAGCAAAAGACCGCCTCTTTAGTCTAGTGGTCACAGTTCCTGGCTAAAGAGCCTGATTTCCTGGCTTCGATTCCCGACGGTACCAGATTTCCTGAGAAGTAGTGGGTCTAGAACGGGGTCAACTCAGCCTCGTGAGGATAAGTGAGTNGAACCTCTGGCCTAGAACTTCGGGGTTGTAGTTTCGGTTGCGTCCATGAAGTCTATGCCCGATTTACGAAGCAATGCACATCCACCACGCTATGACGTTGTGCTTCCTGGCCAGCGAGCTGCAGGACAGAGATGCACTAGCGCCATACTGTGGCTCCTTGTCACTACACCAAACAGCNAAGTGAGCACTAACTTCGCCGACAAGCGGCGGTCACTCGGTCGGTACAGATCGCTTGAGGACTACAGGCCACGGAGTTTGACAACTGGATCCTAGAGAAACAGGGTGGGATGTTTGGGGCTGGAGTCATAGGAACAAGCGACGGAATCCAATGTACACGGTATGAGCATACAGGTTCCATGGTAGGAGAAAAATGTGACGAATAGGTGACTAAGATCTATTTTAATATTGGCCACCCACCTACGTTTTTGTCTTCCTAGTGGTCTCTTTCCTTCTGACTTTCCCATGAATCCAATATACATTCTTCTCCTCATTCGTGCTTTATATCCTGCCCATCTCATCGTCCTTGGCTTCATCATTCTAATTACACTTGGCGAAGAGTACAAATTATGAAGCTCATCATTATGGAGTTTCCTCACTGCATTTACTTAAACTCTTGAAATTAATTCTGGGGCATGCGGTAGCGTAGTTGGTTGAGGTACTATGCTTTAAGCCAGAGTGTCTTGGATTCGAATCTCGATGAGGTCATTCAATTTTTCAATTGACCTAATCCCCTCCAGTCGTAATGTGGCCCGGAGTCGACTCGCCCTATAACAGAAATTTTTCTTGGGCTTAAGGGCGGCCAGCGCGTAATGCTGACAACTTCACAGCCATCCGTGAGCCGAAAGTCTAGAAAATGTGGGAGACTTGACGGTATGTTAGAGGGATAGCTTTACCTTTTTACCATTTTTTAATTTATATTTGTAATAAATTTCGCCATCTCTCTATTTACTGTGTACAATCCTAAATGTCTATAAAATAATGAGAATTATTTAAAAATTCTGCACTTCTGTTATAAGTGGTAAGTGTCTATTCTAATCCTACTGCCGCGCTAAACGAAAGTTCCAAGCGTGAGGAAAGCAATGAAAGGTTCAGAACCTCTGGCCTAGAACTTCGGGGTTGTAGTTTCGGTTGCGTCCATGAAGTCTATGCCCGATTCACGAAGCAATGCACATCCACCACGCTATGACGAGCGAGCTGCAGGACAGAGGTGCACTAGCGCCATCCTGTGGCTCCTTGTCACTACAGCAAACAGCAAAAGTCGGAGTCCACAGCGACCAGACGGGCTCTGGGTTCCATGTCGCGTCATACCCAATGGGTTTCGGAGGCCCCTTCCACCGGGGGTAAGCGGCAGAATTATGATGGCAGCCCATCACTTTCATCTATTGCCGCGGTCAAGAATTTTGGAGCTGTAACTCCACTACCACATATGTCTCAATTGTGTGGTGCTTAATGACAGAACGAAAATTTTACCTTTACCTTTTACTTTACCCGTAAAGTGTTATCCCTATTTCAGATGCGGCTGATACTTAACTGTGTAATTTTTACCGAACACTGCACACTGAATGAAAACTGACCAACTGACCAACTATATACGTACAATATCGATCCTTAAGATACTACGTATATATACAGACTATGTAGTGTATGCTTAATAGTATGCAAAGGAAATTCATTTCTGATGGTGCTATGTATGCGCGGAAGCGGTCCTGTACCGGG
The DNA here is from genome assembly GCF_002891405.2 of Cryptotermes secundus. Classification (NCBI taxonomy): domain Eukaryota; kingdom Metazoa; phylum Arthropoda; class Insecta; order Blattodea; family Kalotermitidae; genus Cryptotermes; species Cryptotermes secundus. The sequence continues at coordinate 374,559 of NW_019730587.1, read as the reverse complement.
GGTTCATGTCCCTGCAGAGGGCATGTGCAGTCTCGCCTCATGTGTACCCTACACGGGACGGACATAATAGTGTTAAACATAGGTCGAAGGGGTCTACAGAAAGTTTTGACAACTTTCTTATCTACAGACGTTTCGGTGTATGGAGTAAGTCTATATATAATTTGGTT
>NW_019730587.1:361968-374221 GCF_002891405.2 Cryptotermes secundus | reverse complement strand
CGGAGGCACAACGACATCCGTTATCTTCCCCGTAAAGCTGCATGCTCAGTCAGTATGTTACTACAGGCATCTGGTATCATAACACCTAGTTTCTCAGATACCAACCAAACAAAAGAGCCATCGGTTCGTTAACGAAGCTATGTCTGTGAACGTGAAGTACCATAGGTGTAATAATGATAGAGCGCACTGCGGCTGTATCACAATAGTACTCACCCAGACTATCACCTCCCGTCCATACATGCGTCCAAATATAGAACAAACACAAAGCGCTCTCGAACCCTGGCTGTGTAATTAAACCTGAAAGCTTCTACATGGATAAAATTATGGCACACTGCATGCCGTAATAATAGGCATCGATCTGATTATAGCGTACGAAGGTAAATTAGTGTGTAAAAACGTAATGAACATATTTCATCCACTTTATAACATATTTTCTATTTACAACAGCACTAACACACTTAAAATCACAGGGTGATAAACCACAACTGGCACAACGAAAATGCTGTCACTGCGGAAAGAACTATCCAGAAAATTATCGAGGTTGTGAGGTGATTAAAGAACTCCAGAAACTTAGAGATAACAAGAATAAACCAAAACAACAAACTACAACAGATACTAAGAACAGCTCCCAACAATGAACCTAAAAACAACTTTGGGAAAACCTACAGTCAGGTTGCATCTAACAGCATTGCTGAAGCTGAACACGCCGCAGATACCGAAAACAGGTTAGCACAAATAATGCAAATGCTAAAAGAGCCAAATCTGCGCCTCAATAAAACCGAGAGCAGCCTTAAAATGACCACCACTCACCAATATCTAACTCCTTACGTATAATGGAATGGAATGCGAACGGATTGCTACAGCACCAACGCGACCTACAAGTAATCCTGAGCACAGAGAATAATGACACAAGTCTTATATCAGAAACTACAGAATCTTTTATTAGACTTAAAAACTACATATCATACTATTCATCCTGCCAATACGGCCCGTAGAAGTAGCGCTATTATAATCAGAAACAATACGATGGAGAGAAATATGCAACTCATGACAAACAGAGGCCGCACGGGGTTTCGTGAAGATGGAGACGGAAGTATTTATGCCGGACATGCACGAAGCCTGTTGAGTGTCGGACGCTTCAGAGGCAGAAAAGAAGGACGTCAGATCAAAATTGCCTTCAGAAAGTAAGGTAAAATGACAGAAAGGGATGGCACTGCTTTAGGATTTCATTGAACGCTGAATTTCGGTCTTTTCTGTTATGAATCTTAGTTGCTACCAAGTCCCGGGCATATTTTGTGGCATTTACTTACACTTCCTGATACACGAATACAAAATGTACACCAAGTTTCTGAAAAGCGTTACGCAGTTTCTAGTTCACAGCTGATCGCGCATTCACTGCTGTGAAACAAGAACCAAGTGACTATTATGAGAGAAAATTCGCACTACTTAAACCTGGGACTTCTCATCACAGTACCAAAATTGGCAATATTCTCACCCACTGAACTCATCAGTGCATCAAGTGAAACAGAATCTACTGTAGAGGCTGCACGCTTTCGGAAGCATTGTTAGCACTCGTCTTGTAGAAATACACATTTAAAACGGACGATATTCCACGTTCTCCAAGGAGACATCAGTTACTGTACAATAAAGTGTTTGTTCTTATGAGTAGGAAATATTTCAGAACTTCTGGCCAAGAACTGACCGACTCATTTTGTAGGTAAATATTATTTCGTGTGTAATTCTAATGCCGTATCTAGTGGCTCTACTTCCAACGAATGGGTGTGGGTACAATTAAATGATCACACGTTAAATTAACACACTGGAGGAAAACTATGTGGTTTCCAGTTTAGCGAGAAATCTATGTTGGGGAGAAAAGTATAGGAAACCTAATCTCAAAATATTAGATATGGAAACATATATTAAGGGAGAACGGAGTGAAATTTCATTTTTTCAATCAAGCTATAATATTGAAATTGTGTACAGTAATTCTTCTGAACATTCGTAGCGCTTTCGTAAAATTTAGTATCGACTGATGCAAGAATTCTGAACTTAATATAAAATGTCCTTAAAAAAACTGAATCTCAAAATGTTTCACACAAATTTAAATATTTTTGGGTGAGATTTTGGCTGTATACTTCCCACGTTACCTTGAATAAAGTGCTCATGGATATTCACATATGGTCATTAGTTTATTTCAATGAAGTATTTAATTTAGTCAGGCTTGAGGCAATATGCCTCAAGCCGCCAGAAGGTCGTGGGTTAAAATACCGATGAGGTCATTGGATTTTTTCAGTTGACCTAATCCTTCCAGCCGCACTATGGCCCTGGGGTCGACTCAGCCTCTAACAGAAATGAGTACCAGGGATATTCGTGGAATGTTCTTGGGGGTAAAGGGCGGCCGGCGCGTAGGGCTGAAACCTTGCCGCCATCTGTGAGGCGATTGTCTAGAAAATGTGGGACTCCCAAAATCTCACAACCCTATGGACCTCAACGGCCTGTTACAGAGATACCTTTACTTTTTTTTTTACTTATGAAAATCTAACAATTTCTTTTACACCCATATAAAGAAAAAGTAAAGCTATCCCTGTAACAGTCCGTGGAGACCCATAGGGTTGCGAGAAGTTGAGATTCCCACATTTTCTAGACAATCGGTGCACAAAAGGACGTGACGCTGTCAGCTTTACGCACCAGCTACCCTTTACCCGCAGTAAGATTCCTGGTACTCATTTCTGTTAGAGACTGAGTCGACCCCAGGGTCATAGTGCGGCTGGAAGGATTGGGTCAGTTTAAAAATCCAGTGGCATTGGGAATGGAACACGCAAACTTTCGGCTTATAGCACAGTCTCTCAAATAAATATGAAAAACGCGTGACCCGCCCGTATAAAATTATATTTTAAAAGTTACTGTGAAGCCCAAATGACCCTACTTATGAAAGGTGCCTAGAAGTAGATGAAGCAGCCACACACACATCCTGTGTGACGAGCCCATAGCTTACTTAAGATTTCGTCACCTGGGTCACTTTTTATGGAACCGAGTGACTACTGTGATGCCCCCATAAACAAAGTCCTATATTTCATTCGAAGTGTTAATCAAAGGGGAAGCACACTAGGTCACTCAATGTCGCAGCAAAAGGGCCGGAGTATTGTGGCCCATCCCTCAAGCATTTAATCATTCCGTGAGAAGCCTGAAACGAAAAGACTTAAAAAATACAATACGATGAGCAACCAGGACTTCCACGAGTGCATTCAAATATTTGTAGGGCTAGATATGTTTCAACAGAGAAAAGTATACCCAAAATATAGGAGGAATCTTTCCTTTTATGAATCTTCTAACACGTTGATGGAGCAACTAAGAAACTGAAAACTAAAGCAATACTGCAGGTCCTCCTGGGCTGCTTCAGTCTGGAACAGACTCTAAGAATCCAGGAATGTCCGAACAGCTGTGCAGGTACCACACAGCAGCCACGAAGCATGTACATGTTCACTGGACTCACTGAACTTACGTGCATAGATGCATAATTAAACCACGGCTGTTTACAGTACTCACCTTTCCGAGTTCAGCATCCCCGTGATCTTTGTGACTCCCCCCGTGACCTCCATGAGATACACCTTGACCTGTTGCCTGACTTGGTAAATGAGCTGCCTGGGTCAATATCCCTGCTGCAACCAACAGAGAAACAAGAATTACACGAACTGTATAAATAGGAAATTTGTCTTTCGAGAAAAAACACTGCAACTTCAACTAAACTGTTTCCTCTTTGAATGTACACCAGACTCTTTAAACATAAAAAGAGAAAAGGTAAAGCTATTCTTGTAGCAGGCCGTGGAAGCCCATAGGATTAGGAGATGGTGGGGCTCCAACATTTTCCAGACAATCGGCTCACAGATTCTGGTGAGGTCGGCCTTAGATATCGGCTGCCGTGTACCCCCGACACAATGAGCTATGAACATTATAGATAAAGTAAAGCCACTTTCGCATAACACTTATAGCCTCTACTGTTTACTAGAGAGACAAAGGTTCGTATCGGCTTACTTGCAAGGCTGACAGCGGCTGAGCCAGCTTACGTGTATCACTACAGAGACAGATGGCGACTGTTTGGAAAGGAAAAGCTAGTTCTCCAATTTCAGATTTCCATACCCTCCATTTCCATGAATGCTTCTCCCAAAAATGTTATACCAGTTTTATTTTTCTGGTAGCTTGGCCTCTTTGCACTTATATTTCAGGGAACCCCGATCGATTCTTCATGGAACAATTACAAAGGAATTTTGTCTTTGAATAACTTCTTACCCTTCGGTCTGTTTCAAAATATTGTGCATTTCCATTGGTTCTGTTTTCCATCCTTTATTCGTGTATTTTCTGCATTATTCATTCATTTATCTGTTCGTATATTAACTTGTGGTCTAGTGGTCAGAGTTCCTGGCTAGAGATCCAGAGGTCTCGGGTTCGATTCCCGGTGCTACCAGACTTTCTGAGAAGTAATGGGTCTGGAACGGGGTCCACTCGGCCTCGTGAGGATAACTGAGGAGTTATTTCAAGGAAATAGCGGCCCCGGTCTAGAAAGCCGAGATTAAAGACCGTGGGAATCCGTTGCGCTGACTACGCGACCTCTATCCGCAAAAGTTGGCACTAACTTCGCCGACAAGCGGCGGTCGCTCGGTCGGTACAGTTCGCTTGCGGATTAGAACCACGAAGTTTGCTTTTGTATGGCACGTATTAATCCGCACAGGGGGAAACTCGAAATCTTGAATTTCCGACGTGCGCCTGTACAAACCATGTCCAAGCTTCTCACTTCCCAATAACCTTGTGATGTGTGCGGACGTGGTGTCTGCACGCCCCGAATTCTGGTTCCCATATTCAGAGAAGTCGTCGGTTCCCATTTAACGTCACTGAAGTTCCAGAAATAATTATTCGAAAGACCACAATTGTTAAATTCATTGGAACTGATTATGAAATTAAAGGAAGAAACTGCATTTATAAATAAATTGACCTACAGTTAATTTAAGTGTATGGTGTGTGTTGTGCTGATACAAAAGCGGCATATTATAAGTGAACTGACATCAAGATGAATCAACTTCTTGCCTGGAAAATTCCTACACCGTTACCCGTGTCTCCTGAAAACCGACCCGTCTATTTTCCCGTACCTACATCCTTACCTGCCTTACCTGCCTGTCTTCACATAAACTAAGAAATAATGAAGGGCATAATTTGTGCTGTTCGATCCTTTTCTCGCCTGCGATCATTTTCTTTTTCTTTCTTTGTTTCCGAGACAAACGGGACAACTACTGAGGATCGCAGAAAAACACAGACCTGACACGGAAATGCCAACTGTACTGACATAGGCTCTGGCAGTCCGAGAGCTCTAATGTATACAAACCAAGGGAACAAAACGGCACGTTAAAGTACCTGGGATACTTTAATAAACAAGTGGACAATCGAGTGCTGCTGCATGTTGTATCAGAACACAAACCGGACGGCAACAGTCAGCCAAGGGGTGAACACATTAACACCCTAACAAAGTAGCTGCTTGCACCACCTGGAGAGAAAGGTTGAAGCACATCTGCTTAGAAATGTACAAGTGTATATCAAAAGAAGGAGAAGAAGAGGTGCACCATATGAAAATGGATGGAGCACTTCCGATTTAGCCTTGGAGCTGCAACAGCCTTCACGGCCAATTCTTTTAGCTGACGATGATGAAATGAACATGGAATAGAAGCAGGTATGACAGGCAGTGATGGGTCGCAGAGGGATGAAAGGACCCCTGAACGTATGTTCCCTCCCCCTCCCCCCACAGATCGAGTTTCGTCTTGACTGAATGTGCCACCGAAGATAGGCAGACCACTTCAAGAGCTGCTGCATGTCACAGCGCATGTTTGCGAATTGATTGCCCCTGTATTCACCTGAACGACTGGCATATAGCCACATGACTACGATATGACTGAGTCTCTCTAGATGCTCTAGATGCCAAATAGAGTGGACAGCTAGTGTAAATGATCGTACAGCCCCAGTGGGCCTAGGCCTACCTCATGAACTTCTCTATTCACTTCGGTTTTTGTAGATCATACACATTCGGTAGGACTCCTTGGGCGGGTGATCAGTTCGTCGCAAGGCCTCTGCCTGTACACAATCACAGAAAAACGCACACACACAAACTAAACATCCATGCCCTAAGTGGGATTCGAACCCACGATCCCGGTTTCCAAGCGAGCGAAGACAATACGTGCCTTAGACCGCTCGGCTACAGTGACCGGCTGATCGTGTAGCTTAGGTCTGGATTATGTTTATAAGGAAGATAAGAAAATATAAGAAATTATCAAAGGAAATTGGAAAACAGGTGTAGTGACGCTGAGGGACAAATAATATTAGCTAGACTGTGGGAATGCCTTCCCTTGCCATACATTCTCTCACTAAAGGGGCCAGGAAAGAGAAAGATAAATTCATTGCTGAAGTAGCAAAGGAAGTGCCGATCACAGTGGCCGCGCACTCTAACTTATGACTGGTCTTCGCCCGCTAGAACGCTGGGATCATGGGTTCGAATCCTACTCAAGACATGGAGGTCTGTGTGCGCTTATCCTGTGTAGGTAGCGGCCTTGCGACAGACTGATCACTCGCCTAAGGAGTCTTACCGAATGTGTATACGATTAAGAAACTGATAAACTGTCCAAGGTCCAACAAAAACGACTGTAGAGCCATAGATAGCGGAACTGGCACTGGAGAGCGAAGGCTGCTTATGAGAAACTAGGGCCTTTCACGAAGACATAACTTGTAAGGAAACATTGAACTGTGGTCATACTCTAACGGGCTTGAGCTATTATCGCACCAAACTTACACATAGATGTCAAAGATGCGGTAGGAGAACGGATTCCTTATTTGCAGCCTACAGGCAATAATTACGTTTTCAGTAGATATACTGAAACTGTTACATTAGAGAGAAGAGTTCTGGGCTGGAAGAGAAGACCATGTAGTCCGGCAAGAATCAGCCGACATGCTGCCTTCATCTTCATGGTAGAAGGACAAGTCAATCAAGAAATCGACATAAAGAAGGGATGCCGTCTCCTGCTTCATGCTGGTTTGTTGTTTGGTTTCTTCTTCGACCCTGATGATGGAGGTTATACTTCAGAAGACAGAACTCGTAGCCGCAGCTGTGAGAGGCTCAGGTTTGTGTGGTTCTGTAAGTCTTACAAGGGTCCGTACTCCACAGCAGCCACGGGTTAGGGAAAGGGAGGGGGTATCTGCGCATAATATCACAGTACGTACAACAACCTTAAGAATCGAAGAACGGAATTACTAAAAACAGCTGACATACTGATTAACTTACCCAATAAGTGACTAAGCAACTATTTTTAAGCTGAATAATTAAGAAACCAATTAATCGACTTGTAAATAACTGACGGACTGAATAATAGCGATACATAACTGACATATCCATTGGATCGCTGACGAACTATCTGGTACTGCCATCTTGCAGAAGATCTGCATTAACACAGAATTCTATTATTGGACATTATTCTGAGTCCGGTGAGTGCAACTGATACTACGCATATTCATTCAAAGCGCATTTCGATACTGCTCCGCAATACTCGCCCAGACATTTCAATTTGCCCATAAGGTTCTTGTACCGCGTAACCGCAGTCTGCATCTGTCCTACTGAAACCTCCCTGATTTCACCACTCTAAGCAACTTTACGTACCTTTTCCCTGATCTCCTCTGTATTATTCCATGGATACAAATATTTTCCTCCGAAATCTGTTTTCACAGTCGTACATGCATGAATTACGCGCTCCCTTTACGGCAACAGAGCACGTATCGAATATGTCGGACTAGTAATTACAATTTCTTGTCGACCCTAAGCTTGGAAAAATCATTTAAGATAGACCATGACCACTTCCTCTGAATTATATCGCAATTCAGCATTCACATTTTTCATGACTTACGGGGCTGAAAAATAAACAGTAAAATAGGACAATAAAAATTACATGTTATGGGAGACACCATACATAAACTATAAAAAAGCGATAATTAACCAGAATACTGATCTATAAGACATGCATACGTTACACGCAGTAGCGTAGTTCGTTGAGGCACTATGCTACAAGCGGTAAGATCGCGGGTTCAAGTCCAGACGAGGTCATTGGATTTTTTCAATTGACCTACTCCTTCCAGCCGCACTATGGCCCAGGGGTCGACTCTGCCTCTAACAGGAATGAGTGGCCGGCACGTAAGGCTGACAACCTCACCGCCATCTGTGAGCCGACTGTCTAGAGAAAATGTGGGAACGTCAACAACTCACAACCCTGTGGGCCTCCAAGTATTGTAAGGACAGATGTGCCACTGCAGCTGAGCTAAGCAGTTGCATCGCAATTAACAGAGGTATCAATCCATCTGAGAACCCGAGGCCGATTGTGGTGTTGCGGGATAACCGCTGGATATTTTCTGTGGTCAGCGTACGGTTTCCGCGTGTCCGTGATGTTCTAATTTAATGATCTGCCTACAATTGTTTGGCTGCAGTCGTATTGATTCAGTTCAATTTAATCCAGAGCCCCGGCAGTGAGATTATGCCACTATGGAATTCAGCGCTTCCCGGGTGGGCAAATTTCTGCACCGTTAACCATTACATGTGTAGGTTTCAAACATGTGCAGTGCCTTCCTTGGAAAGTTTATAATTGCTTGGCTAAGCATGGAGACCGAAGGCATATTACCGTGTTCTCGACCGCGGATAGATCCCATCGGCAAATCGCAAGCCGCTTCTCGAATATTTATTACCATATTATTCTCCCATCTTTCTCCAGGTACTGCAGGTGCCCCTTTTAGTTTTACTGGTAATATTCTTAAGTAGCCTCTTTGTACCCCACGCGTACTACATGTTCGGCTCATATCACTCTCACAGATTTAATCATCTTAAGGACACTGTAGGGAGATTTCGGACTCGCTCCCTTCCTTTCCGGTTCTGACTTCATATTTTGACGTCTCAACACAACCCTTCTGCACCCACTTTTGAGACAACCTGTATCATAAAATCTAGAAGTTTGTGACGATGGTACGAAGATGGTAGGAAGACAAAAATCCTCTCTTCTTCGTGGATGAAATTTCTATTTGTTACAATCTTTTCGACGAGTTTTGCGAAACCAATTACAGTAGAACTTGGTTATAACGTCATCAAAGGGACCTAAAAATAGTGTCGTTATAAACGAATGTCGTTGTAACCGAAATGGGCACTTCCACAGTAGCCTTATGTTAGTCACGTAAAAATCTACCAAAAACCGAGTTAAAATGTTGCATTTTTTAGTGAAATACGTAGTTAAGTACAGACTAACGTAACATTAACGTGGAATTGCCCAAATGTGTAATATCAAAGACATATTACAGCGCTTTTCACTGACAATACACACCGCACTAATACTGTATATTAAAGGTAGGCCTACTCACCAAATTACAGTAGATTACATCAATTGTTGTGCCTTACTGTACCTAGATACGAGTACAGTAATCAGTTATCTTCATCTGTTTCCTGTTACTTGCCCAATACACACTTTCTAAATTACGTTCAATGTCCATATCAGAGAAATTCAGGAATGAAAATGACGTTACATACGAGGTTGATGCATTTGTGCATGTCGTACTAAGCAAGGTATAAAAACAGTTGCTTTATGAGGAATTAGTTCGTACCATTGAATATTTGACGCAATAGACAAGGTGTCGCAGAAACCGATGTTGCTATAACCAAGTTTTACTGTATTAGGAACTCTGATCTTCGAGGCCGAACACCGCATGTCAGAAACACGACCCTTGAGAGATAACCACTCCTCCAAAATGCCCATTGTATTTGCGGATATTATGCGATTCCCATCATGTCTCTAAACAGGGTTTATTTCAATGTTGATTGACAGGTTCAAAACCGGCATTAATCACCATGCTCCTGTACAGGCAGACAACGGCACACAAACGACCAGCCTCTCTCTCTGCAATCCTATTAAGCTCTTGTGTTGCGTGACAAAAATCGATCGTTTCCCATTGTGCGGAAGCAGTACAACGTCGATTGAAGAGCCTATCCAACACACAAGAATACTTTTAATTTAAAAGCATCTCTATTCACCAGCTTATCTAAACCGGTCACTGTCCTTGACTAACTTAAACTTCTCTCTATACTTCCATTAGTTTAAATCTTCCTGCTGAAGGAAAAGACGAATGGCCTCTTCTTCCCGCTCTGTGTGTGACTTGTATCAACAGGATTTGCTGCCAGATTTTTCTTATATTGTAAGGGAAGCCATATCAGTGATATCGTAATTCAAATAATATGAACAATATAATTCTATAGGCCTACAAATATTTTAAGTCTGTTTCCATGGCCAAATATTGAATTTTAAACCAAGTGACGTCATATTCTTTGAAAGTTCTTAGGCGAAAAAGCTTCTTGAAAACTCTCTTTTTAATTTCTTCAATACTGGATGTTTTGACGGGCGAAGCGGAGCGGAAACAATATACAGAGATCTATACATCAACACACAACACCCGATGAAATTTCAACTGAAACTTATTAAAAGCAATCTTCATCAATAACTCCTGACGTTCATAACTTGAGTACTGCATAAGGTCCGGATAACAGTACGAGTTGGGTGCTACTGCTGTCTGCGGGAAACATTGTAGGCAGTTTATCTACTCGCATAAAAACACACTCCGTGAAAAGTGCTTAATCTCAAATTTTCTTCCATTTTCTTCAGCAAAACGTGACCGCCTATAACAGTCCATGCTGAGTAATCTGGCTACCTGATCCAAGGGAAACACTGAAGTACAACTAATACAACGTATTCAAATAATATGAGAGTAATTTATTTTACAAATAACTCTTACTTTGATATAATCGCTCCATATTCCGTATTTCTAATGAATATCTTGTATTAGCATGAAGCCATTAACTCTGAAAAATATCTCAAATGGAGTAACTTGGTGGAATCTTCGAATTAAATAATTCTAACCACTAGCTACAATTTCTTTCCACAGATATGTTAATCCGTATTTCCGTGTGTCTGTATGTCGATCTAGAACGGGCATGTCAAACTCAACTTGTACAGGGGGCCACCTCAGCCCTATAAATAATAGTCCAGGGCCGCACTTCACAATAGAAATATACATTAGATTTTGATACAAGGAAATTTAATTCTATTTATTATTTAGGAATAATTTCAATATAATTACTTAAATTCACATATCTTAGTTTTAAAAAGCAAGAGAATGCCATTTTTGACAAGTATCAAACAGCTTTTCAATATGTAAAAAGAGAGGTTAGACAAGAAGTTATGTTAGAAATAGCAAAACATTGGATTTCCTGCAGGCTGCTAATCTCATTCCTTAAGCTTTTACACGCGCGAGTGCATAAATCCTTGACGCGGAAACATTTTTCAGTAGTCAACAATTATTTAACAGACGAAAATACTTTTATAATTTAAGCTCATGTCGGTTCCTATAGTGCGGTATATTACTTCACTTGACGTTCTGTCGCCCCATGTGACTCTAAGATCTATTTTCATAACAAAATTTCATTCCCCTAGTTATGGGGCCATTTAGCATATTAAGTGGCTACCAGCTTTCAATGGAACACGTTCAGTGTGGAAGTCACCAAGAAGACCATATTATGAATCATCATCGCCCTGAGAAGATTACTATCTTCTTATATCAGACCATATAATCTGGCAGATTTGATCAGCGCTTCGGAGGAATATGATGCTTCCATCATCAGTGGAGAAGAGAACACCAATGTAGGCAGCATGCTTCGCCCACACGTTGGTGATGATCCACCAGAATATGTACTGGCATATCCCAGATGAGTAATCATCAGTTATCGCCGTGAAAACTTAAAGAATCTCTGAAATCTCATATTCTCACACTACTTACGCCATTTGTGCTCAGAGACTACCGCTGAAAAATTACAAGTACTTGAACAAATCAAAAGTTCATGATTTCGTCTTATTAAATTTGCCTTATATTCAAATCTTCTACTCCTAAATTCAAGTCATCATTTACTGCACCGAGAGCACAGTCCCACTGCGGCAAATTCTCTGCTTCGTCTATCAGCCCGAAGGATTCCTACAGACTCTAGACCCTCTCGTGTTCTGACCGCTTCTGCGAGGCGAGTGAGGTCAGTATCGAGGTGTGTAATGTTGGGTGACAGCATGACTGCTGATCCATGAACTTTCTTTTTATGCTCGTGCAATGCAATACAGCAATAATGACAAAGTCAATAAAAAGTCCGTCGAGTGTA
>NW_019730587.1:332807-359774 GCF_002891405.2 Cryptotermes secundus | reverse complement strand
TGAATATCATATAATTTATTATTAATTTGTTGTTTTTTGACGCATAAGAATTTTAGTTCGTTATTTATTCTTAGTTTTGTTAATTGTTTTTGGGTTAGCTTTGCAGCTTGTGTTGAGCCTTTTAGTTTTCGCTTAGCGTAATTCGGTATAATGTTTTTGCTTTTACACGCTCGATTGAACCATATGTGAGCGTTAATTCTCAGTAGTTTTCTTTTTGTATTAGTAGATTGATTTACCAATCTAGCTTGACAGGCATCTACTATTTTGAATTGTTTCATTTTTGGTCCGTTACACTATCAATCACAAAGTCAATAAAAAGTCCGTCGAGTGTAACAATTTATAGGTCACTTCTTTATCACTTCTGCCTTACATGTTTCGGTTTAATAAAACCATCATCAGAGGCACATAGTACAAACATGAAAACACTGCCGTTGTTTAAGATGTACACACTTATGTTTGCTGCGTGAACGCTGCTACAATACATCGACGTGTAAAAGCACAACACTTGCTAGAATCAAAAAAACAATTAAAAAAAACAGCAATAATGTTTTAAGTATGGTATTTTTCTAGGTGTTTAAATATCTGCCTTTCCTTCCTGTCCTTGTGACTTCCACTGTATCGGTTACTGTGCCGTGTGCCTTGTGTTTAATGTAGGATGTGAATAACCGGAGTCAATGTTGTTATTTCTGACGGCATGAAGATGCACTTCATGTCTTATGCTGAACGTTCTTCCAGTTTGACCAGTATATTTCAGTGGGAAATCCATACATTTCAACTGGTAAATACCACTATTATTATATTTATCAGTTTGTGGGTGATGTTTAAATATAATATTCATTGTATTTCTTGTGCCAAAAGCAACCTTAAGTTGTGTGTCTATAATAAGCTTTGTTATCTGTCTTCTGCCTTCCACAATATGTAAATACAGCCCATTTTGTTTGTAATGTTTTTGATCTTCGTGTATGTTTCGTTTTCGTGAGTGTGCTGGTGGTTCCGGGGTAGATAAATAAGACATATAAGCAAAGCAACAACACGAAAAATCAATACAGTATACGCAAAGGGACACTTGAAACATAAAATCACGAGCACACCAGAGAAATACGTAAGTACAGAAATACAACACTTAACATATACAAGAAATGCAATCAAACAGTTGAAGTAGAATTGTATTTTTAAAGTACGTGCTGTTTTCGTGTTTCTGCGAGAAACGGCCCCGATAACATGTTAGCACAGATGTGGAGTACAGTCAGATCGGCGTAGTAACTAGAGACCGCCGAGTCGGGTGGAAGATCCACTGAGAAGTTATGCGGTAGAGCAACTGTACAGCAGATGATGATAAAGTTGAGTGCGTATGGAAGAAAGCGGTCCTAGCCTTTTTCGAATATTATCCCCGCATTTTCTTGGAAGAGCTGAGGAAAGCCATGAAATATCTCATTCAGTACACTCTCAACGTTCCAGCCGAGATATTATCTGTCACAATTGAAAGTCACAAATCTTACCAACTGAGCCAACTGTTCGTTGTCTTCAATGTAAACTATGTCAGACAATCACCGGGTATAATGTACGTTGGTGCGGTGGCAGCGACCCAGACTTGTGTTCGAGAGTTGCTAGGTTCGAATCTCGGCCAAGACATCGACTATCCCGAATGGGATCTTTCGTGATATGTCAGTCCCTCCAGAAATATTCCAGGCATGCTATGAACTTGGAAAGTTCTGGAAAGACAGTTCAACAGAATACGCATAATCATAACAGTATAAGCTTTAATGTCATCGGGAAAATTCAGAACTGTCACACTTTCTGCTTCTGTTCATAATTAACTGAGATTAGTTTCACATCTGTCTGCTTGCTGAGATTCGTTATGTGGAGGGAGTACAATAAGTGCCTTATCCTTTCGTCCGTTTTTACGTCCCGTGCTCCTTTTTCCCTCAATCATGACAGCAGTGGAGGGAACGTCGTGAACTCTTCTTGAAGCCAACCTATTCAGATATTCGGATATGCAGTTATTTTCTTCTGCTGCTTAACGACGCTTCCAGTAGCTACAGCAAGACTCTATGAGAGATGACTTGGAAATAATTTAGAAGGAATTGGTCATTGCATAACTCAGGCACTACCTCGGCACTGACATGAAGGGACTGTGATGCAAATATGCAAAAACTGAGACAGGATAGCCGGTGACCCACATGAGAGTCGAACGAGGCACCTACGTGTCTACAGCGAAACTGCTACGTCCGTTCCTTCGGTCACCACTGAAACTTCTGAAACACTGAAACACTTTGTAGTCCACCTTGTACAGAGTTACGTAATGGACACAGTTACCAAGGCTCATGAAGTAACTATCCTAGGTAGACGCCTGGAGTGCTTGGGGAAAGTCATGCAATTTCTCAGAAGAGTCGGTAACCTGACCGGGACTAGAATGTGGCACTTCTCGGCTTGAAGCAACATTCTCCATTACTCCAGCTGATTTTGTCACGAGAAAATCTGGGAACCAACCAGCCTAATTATTCGGAGAGTCGAATCTGAACTCTACCGCCACGGAATCAATCGAGCTTTGTGCATATGCAACACCGTTTCATTCGACGTGAGATGACAACTGAAACCGACAGACTGTTGTGAGCTAGTTAACCTGAGCCTTCCTACAATCTTATCAAATGACTAAGGTAATGATGAAACATCACAATTATGCGTTGCATTGTCTCGTTTCCACCCCACAAAACCATTTGATTGTCATAGTATCGCCAAATAATCTCTTAACCAAACTAATCAGGATGTTAGTTAGCTAACTCCGTAGCGTTAGTCCGCAAGCGAACTACACCGACCGAGCGACGCCGCTTGGCGAAGTTAGTACCAACTTTAGCGGATAGAGGGTGTCGCGTGGTCAGCGCAACGAATCCCCACGGCCGTTAATTTCGGTTTTCTAGACCGGAACCGCTGTTTCCTTGAAACAGCCCCTCAATTATCCTCACGAGGCTAATTGAACCTCGTTGAGACCCACCATATTTCAGAAAAGCTGGGAGCGCCGGGAATAGAAACCGGGACCTCTGGATCTGTAGCCAGGAACTCTGACCACTACACCACAGAGCCGGTCCGCTAATATTGTAGCAAATTGCCTATCAATGTATGAAACAACACATGCGTTACGTTATCTAATTTCGACGCCACGTAACCACCTCAGTTGATATAACAGCGTCAAACAACTTACGAAGGAACCAGATCGAGCGTTGCAGTAGCCGACGTTGCATTACTGTTGTGTAAGGCTGCCGACCTACTTGTGAATCTCCCTGCGGTGGTGGCACTGCAGGTCTTGCCATGCGTGACGAAGACGAATCTTTACGGCTCCTGTTGCCCCAGCACGTCATAATGACAGAATCGTGACGTGCATGAAAATCTAACAGCCTCCCAATTCTTCTGCTCTGTCATTGTAGTCGTTCAGGAAATGACGTTCCTTAATTCAAGATGTAGGTCAGAGGGCGCCATTCTGTAACTTTCCCACTTGTTATGCAATCAGTCAGTCTGCGTAAAAGATGGTCAAATTCAACGCTGAACAACGAATTCAAAATTTCTATCCCATGTCAGGAGTTCTTCTTGTAAAGGCGACGAAACGAGCCCACTTGGGGGGGGGGGGAGTCGTTCTGTACTATTGTCTGCATGACCATCCGAAAGCTCATTTCTTCTTCTAAACTACTCCATAGATTTCGCTTAGACTTTCTATTCGCAGCCTACGCTAAAGAAATTGTGAAAATTCAATTTTACTCCTTACTGGTCAATAACATGAACCGGGACAGCACAGTCGGTATAGAGACTGGCTACGGGCTGGATGACCAAGGGGTGGGAGTTCGAGTCCCGGTAGCGTCAACATTTTCTCTTCTCGACATCGGCCAGGAAGACTCTGGGGTCCACCCAACCTCCTAAAGTAAATACAGTAATTCTACTCATATCTTCAATGTGATACTTGCGCCTGCGTAGCTGCACACAGGCGACTGATCCGTGGTGGAATCGTTGACAACGCAAGTCTCATTTCTTCATCGACGGATTTGAGCCGCTCCCTCTTTGATGTCTTAACTTCAGTTAACGTCGAGAAGCCCAGTTCACACGAATATGTAGTTGAAAATGGCAATAACACATTAACTGCCATCTCGGAGATAGCCGGGTTTCCACTCCTTATTGCCAACCAAAACGTACCCAAAGGCACTTGGAGAAGTTTTAGTTTCAATGGTCTGTCTGCTTTTAAATCTGCGAGTTCCTCTTGTATATTAATCGGAAGATATTCTGAATTCACAACAAATGGATCGCGAACCCAGTCGAAATCTTGTACACTCTCTCCAAAATACTTATTGAATTTCTGCTGCAGCATTTCTAAATGTTCTTTAATTGTGTCCATCAACACTTCATTGCCGTCAGCAAGTGGCCATACAGTCGGAAACATCTCAAACGACCCATCTGTAATTCTCTAACTAGCAACCAACATTTCCGAACTACTTCAGAGCACAGCTGTGATAGAACTAAAACAACTGTAAAACGCGGGATCGCTACACTTCAAATGGAAGAAGTGACACTATACCGACTCATTTTTTAAATATTTATAATTTTAAATGAAGTCCAACAATCGGTGGGTGCATCGTTACGGGAAGAAAGTCATAAAGTTGAAGAAGCTCTAACTTCTAACAAACAGGGGCAAATACCAAACAGCGGTATAAAAGACAGGAAAACCCATGCTAATCCCTGCAGTTTTAGGGAAAAGCACGTACACAGAACATGCGGCAAGCATATCAAAAAGCTGCGTAGATGCCAGAAAAATAAAAATAAATCAATAATGAAAACTATGATATAACAACAACTGTGAGTAAATAATTTACGTTTAATTTCTTAGAATACAACATTGCTGTACATAAAAAATCACAGCATGTAATAAAGAATAAACAAGCATCTTATTTAATCAGTGCAGTGGCTGAGAATAAAATATAAGCATATGAAACACGGTAAATGGGATAAAATAAAACGAATAAAATTCGACAATTAATTTCTTACAATAGGTAAAATTTCGCGTCACACCTTTCACCTTGTGACGGTTGCGGAACACTGTTTTAGACCATCGGAGAGCGAGTAATTTAGTCCAGTGATCCGATTTACACGGAGTATTATGGGTGACGTCATTTTCTAGATGAAAACAACAAATCGAAAGGTATCTGTAAGAAATTACAATAGGTAGATTCACAACAAGCGGTGAGAGACGAGGTCGGCTTTACTGAAGCATCTCGAACCTACAAAGTTCCCAAAACACCAAATTAGGTAAGAAAGTGTGGCGCGCGGGCTACATGGCGTGTTATCGCACACAGAGGTTGCGGTAGCCAGAATTGAAGTCGTTGGCTAGAGTTTCTGGGCTCAACGAAGTCGCGGTGCGTAAAATTTGTTTATGTGTTGGGGAACACTGGAGGTGAAAATAAAATTACAGATTCGAGGATTTTTCAATGGAAGAAACCTCGCACAAAACCTTCCATCTTCCTGAGAATATCACAACACGGAAAGGCAAACATCAGGTTGGCGCCATCTTGTCGTTCGGGTCAGGAGAGAATGTAACTGGTGTGTACACAAAAAGTGAGAGAGGCTGCTATGTTCCTCCAGCACTGATTCATCCCAGGGAAATGCTGAAGCACAGCCCCTCACACGGAGCCCCAACAGCCACTGTTTTCCGTTGTCAAGACAAAAGCTGGATGGATTCTGAAGTGCTCTGTGAATGGGAGCGTCACTGCATATCAGTTCTGAAACCGGTGCCACAAGAAAAGTCGCTACAAATTTTGGATGCTGCTATTGACTTTGCTCGCAAACGCGGGATTGTCCTGCTGCGGCTGCTTTCTCACAGCCCGCATCGAATGCATCCTCTACATGTCACGCTTTCAAGACATTAAAAAATATTATTAAAATATGCTTTTCTTAATTCATATAAATTATTTGCATCAAATAAACCATATTTACACCATTTGTCTGCCAAAAATGTCTGTCTATTGTGCTCTTTGGGGGTGATTTATATTCATTCAGATTTAAGTGGCCCAATTAAACGGACTTCCCATATATCTCCTTATTTTAGACTTAATTATTAGCAACGCACACACGCAAAAGTGCGTGGCTTCTGCCACCGGTAAGCAGTGACATGGCCCTTTCATCGGGGTTCCCACCATCTCGTTGCCACTTGGGCAGAAACGCCGTTACATTATTTCCTTTTATACACAGAGGGATTCAAACAAACAAACTGAGTGGCCTGTAGTCCGCAAGCGAACTATACCGACAGAGCGACCGCCGCTTGTCGGCGAAGTTAGTGCCAACTTTAGCGGATACAGAGAGTCACGTGGTCAGCGCAACGAATACCCACGGGCGTTAATTTCGGTTTTCTAGACCGGAGCCAGAATTTCTTTGAACTAGCTCCTCAGTTATCCTCACGAGGTTGAGTGGACCCCGTTCCAGATCCATTACTTCTCATAAAATCTCTTAGCGCCTGGAATCGAACCTGGGACCTCTGGATCTGTAGCCAGGAATTTTGACCACTAGACCACAGAGGGGTTCACTTCCGTTAAACGCCGCTCTCCTCTCCCTCAGTCGGTAAGAATGACGAGACTGCGTGCTGAGCGACTGGCAAACCAGGGTTGGTTACCGCTGGTGGTAAGGAAGTTTTCTCTTTTTCACAGCGTCCAGACTGCCTGTGGGCCACATTCAGCTTCATATCCAATGAGGACTGGGGCCACTTTCACCGGTGGTAAGGCAGCCGCAAAGTGACTCTGTTCTCTTAACTGCATCTAGTACAGAGGTTCAAAATGCGTGCCACTGTACCTTTACTCCCCTGCAAAGTACAGTAACTTTATAGCCTGGTGCTTATCTAAGCACACGGAACATTTTATATCTCTTAAAGAGAACTGTCCGTTGCTATGTGACGCCTTTTAGTCCGGCAGAATTAGCTCATATTTCAACTTTTGTGTTGAAGTGTAAATCAAGAAAGCTACCAACCAGGAAACAAGAAAGAAGCAGATTTACTTCTTGCTAGCTACTTCCTCGACCTGCTCTTCTTGATACTGATACGGAGTCCTTCCGAAACGTCGTTAAACTTCTACCTCACCTCATGACGTTGCATCCCAAAAGACAGCATGCTTCATAATCGCCGCTGTCACAACCTCAAAAACAAATATCTTCCTTATTTTTTATTTCCCCCGTTTTTCACAGTAAGTGTCTGTCTCATCATTTATCGTTATATTTTACCCTTCTTCCTCTACATTTTTAGTGTTTTTTTCTTTTCTTTCTTCATTATTCTTCTTATGTTTCTATCTTCCATCGCTGCTTGCAACAGGTCCTTTCTTTTGACTCTAATCTCCTCGCCATCTTTTGTGTCAAATTTCAGGAACGTCCCTACAGAAATGTTTGTTAATGCAAATTATGAAGTGATCCTTGCAATTTTGGGACTTCAACCCACGTCCTCTTGGAACTGCTTGAAACGTAGAAGAAACCCGAGATGAGAGAGCCGCTTCTAGGATAGGCTCCAGTGGGCTTTGGGTTTACAGACGGTTTAAGTTAACCACCACAGAGTGCACATGCGCAATGGCCGTCACGTCAGATTTACGAGCACTGTGGTTGCCGTGAGGCGCAGAACTGTACTCCGGCTGCCGCATGGCGGTGGACTTTATGATCTCAATCAAGGCGCATGAGCTCTGCCTCTGGTGGATTTTGGGTGGAATTTCGTGAACACTGGAACATCGATCGACATTTCATGAGATTCTGAGCAACTCATGAATGAACATTTAAAAGGTTTCTCCGTACAATAATTATCCAAATTTATTCTGTGTAAAATCCTATAAGGCCGGTCAAGGTAGCCGAGCGATCTAAGGCATGCACTGTCTTCGATCGCTCGGAAGCCGGGATCGTGGGTTCGAATCCCACTGAGGGCATGGATGTTTGTGTGATCACCCGCCCAAGGAGTCCTACCGTATGCCTAAAATCTAGTAAAAACCGAAGTGAACGGAGAGTTTCATGGAGGTAGGCCTAGGCCCAAATGAGGGCTGTAGTGCCAAGAAAAAAAATCTATAATCCTAGTAAGCTTGAACCATAGCTCAAGCGGTTAGTCCCTGGCTTCCCACCGCGGCGTCCCGGGTTCGACCCCGGGTCTGGTCAAGTGGCGCTGGGGGCAGGTTTTTTCCGAGTACTTCGGTTTCCCCTGCCAATCTTCATTCCACCAATTGCTCCGCAATCACCCTCACCTATCATCTGGGGCTGGTACAATAGGCCATAAGTGGCCTCAGTACAAGGGAGTTAGTCCCACCCCACTAGCAATAACAAAAACTTGAACTGAACAAACGTTTGTTACTGTGGATGACTTATCTTGTAGGTCGGTGGGCGACTCAAGGATATGAATTGCAGGACAGATACTTCAATGGCTGGTTCATTGTTTATGTGTTCTAAACTGCCCCATATGCTTCGTGGGAAGCATGCTGTACTGCCTTCTTCTTGGATGTCACATCGTTTAATCTGGTAGAACGTAACTAACGGTTCAACGTAGAAACCCGATGACGGAGGCAGCAGGTTAATCGAAACACTCTACCGTTCTCTCATACTACCCAACTTCATACCCTGGGTGAAAGAATTCTTTTTTTAAATTGTTTAAATTAAGGTTCATTAAGGGAAGTGAAAGGAGAAACCGAACATAAATATTGAAGTAAACACTCAGCCTCGCTATAATTGTTATTGCGTCCCTTTTAGCAATCGTTTAAAAAGGAAATGAACGCAAATACTCTATATTACGTATCTAAGCAACAAAAGAACATGGTCACTGAATTAAAGGGATATGGATTACATTCCTGCATACGCCGGTCAATCAATGGGGAATATTTTGTGGATGGATAAAAGACAAACAGAATTATTAACTGCAATTGAAAGAAGAAAATATGTTCAAGTCAAGATAACTCATATGTTCACATAAATTAATTACTCAAAATGTCAATTGAGCTGGCAGGAGAATAGGGTTCGATTCTCGGCGGGAGCCATGAATTTCCTGTTCTCCAGAACCGCCAGAGCAGCTATGAGGCACACAGAGTCTCCTGTCCAATGAGGACTCAGAACCCTTCCCTCAGGTGTAAAGTGGCTGGAATGTGAAGCTGGTCACTTACTTCCGCCTAGTGTCGAGGTTAATAATGGGTACATCTATACGTGTATTGTAGCCGCTCGCCGACAGTTGCCGCGACTGTCGCTCGAGGGACTGTCTTCGTCTCAGGGATACGGGTGCTTCGGGTATGGGACTGGAACACACCTTACATTATTGTCAACATTAATATTGCTTACAGCGATAGTACATATTACGTTAGTCTTCCAAGCTAGCCTCTCCGTCTCTCTTAACTTTTGGCACTGGCCACACCAATTCGCTCCCAGCTCGCGGACTGTCTCCTAATTCTCTCTTCCGCGTTTTCTTGCAACTACAGTTCACCTCCGCTGTTACTCTCACTGACTGTAATCCCATTCTCTTCTGCGGCTCTTCTCAACTACTGTACACCTCCGTTCCCTATCACTGACTGTCTCTTTCATACAAGTCCCACAGTGGCAATAAAATAAAACAAAAATACTGAGAGATAGCTGACTACCATAAAATGTTTTTGGTCACAGACCAATTAAATAATTTCCACCGAGGTACGTATGGTTACAATACCTTCACTCCCACCCACACGTATTCCTGGCTTGGTGCTTAATTGCGCACAGGAAAAAGTTAACTTTAAAGTATAAAACTGCATTTTAATATTTCTATATTTGAAATAATGATACGCAATGTCCTGATTGTTAAAATGGCGTAACTTCAACGAATGAGGAAACAGAGACATCAGGTGCTTTTGCGGGAATCTTGGAAAGCCGAGCGTGCCACAAACACGCCAATGTGCAGAAAGAAGACGTGCGGGATGCAGTTTCTCTTCAATCAGGCAAACTGTTTCAGAACACCTCGACATAACTGCACTATGGAAGAACTCGGGGCTATCTCTTAGAAAGAGCTACAAAATGGCTATACGCCGTACGTTCTGTTGTGGTTTCTAGGTTTACCCTATCTGAACAGAATAAATTCCCTCTCTCACTGTGTTGCCTGTGTTGCGGGGGCACGCGGTAGCGGAGTTGGCTGAGGCACTATGCTACAAGCAGGAAGGTCGTGGGTTCAAGTCCCGATGAGGTCATTGGAATTTTTTCAATTGACCTAATCCTTCCAGCCGCACTATGGCCCTGGGGTCGACTCAGCCTCTAACAGAAATGAGTACCAGGAATATTCTTGGGGGTTAAAGGTGGCCGGAGCGTAAGGCTGGCAACCTTGCCGCCATCTATGAGCCGATTGTCTAGAAAATGTGGGATCCTCAACATCTCACGACCCTATGGGCCTTCACGGCCTGTTACAGGGTTAGCTTTTCTTTTACTCAGTGTGTTTCAGTCTGTGTTACTCGCTTTGTTCCTATGGAAATGTTAGCACTTTCACTATAATACAGTTCCGTTACAACCCGAGGGAAGAATCCCGGACACTTCCGATCACTGCGTTTACCTTCAGAAGCACATGGTCAGTATGTTCACCGTCTGCTTTAATATTCAGTAAGTCTGCATTTTGACCATTTCCTGTATTTACTCGCGCTTAGCAAAAGGAGCGAATGTGTTATCTAATCAGCACTGACAGGTTGCTTTCTGCAGTTGAAGACAAACTCTATCATTTTGTATCATTTAAGTAAACTTGAGCCCCACCCAATAACATTAACATTAAAATATCGCCCGAAATAATTCGGTTCTTTCCACTCAGAATAGGGTCAAGTGGCGGGCTCTTGAGGGCATAAAATTGAAATTTCGGGTGTCATAAGGAATGGGAAAATGCTTGACATGACGAGTGACGACCAGCTTCTCAAACATGACTCTATTTCATGTATAACATCCGCTATAGAGATTTCTTTGTATTATTTATTGCTCTTTCAGGATATAACATGCATTTTTCAGTAAAACGTGTCTTCATTTGGCTTCTATGTATATGGGGCACGCTTCAGGGTTTCGTAAAATAGCATTGCTGAATATGAAACAGCTGCCTCACACTAGGTTTAAACAAGAACAGGACATAATGGACCCTTCTCTTCTGATGGAGTATAATTAATTCACTAGGGAATGTGGAATAAGATATTTTGATAATTGCCTACCTGAATTATAAAAATAATTTGGTTCACGTTTCCTCATTAAGCAAGCAGTCCGCTACCAATTATGGTGAAGACATGTGATACTTCAGCAATGTTATATAGTATGCACAGCATTACACATGAAAGTCAATGGCGCTGTAATCTGTTGGCGGGCTGTTGTTATTCGTGTGGTCTCATAAGGAGTTTCTTTTGCATGTGAATGAGGAAAATGCTGACCACCCACTGATCTCGGGCACTAGGGCACAGAATGCTCTTGAAAGTAGTAAAAATCGACTGTAAGCGTTCAGAATTTAACACAATGGCACAATACTGAATTCAAAGATAAGTATTTCTACATAAACGTCGAAGATTTCGTACTGCTGCGCAATAGCTATTGCTATATCCAGTAAGTTTCGCAACTTTCACAATATCAGATACCAGCTGGGTAGATGACTTGTCACAGCCACCTAAATGAAGGACTGCATATTGCAGGAACTCAGGATCAAGAACAAATTGTGCTGAAGAACACTTTATAACCAGAACTTATTAATTGTGTCTCGAACTGTATTCAGATACTGTGAACTACTATGTACTCTTCTAAACATTGCGTATCAGATGGCAGTTTTGCTGAGCATGATTTCTTGCAGCATATTTTAGGACGCTCTCAGCTACGTACGTGTAGATTTATAGGATTTCGAATGGAAAGACGATTCGTGACAAATGAATTGGGAAGGATCTAGAAGAAAGTGGTCTTGTTCCAAAATTATCCTAGAAGTGCAGCGGAAATCTGCAAAATTTCGATCAGGTTAGCCGTTGTAGCGGCCGAAATTCGAACTGGGTATGTCCAGAATGCAAAGTCTACATCTGCTCACAATTCCCATTTGTTTGTTGTAACTTGTTTGCAAGATACGGACCATCTAATACTAAAGCGAACAAAGGCAGGGTTATCTTGCATATACGAAAGTCGTCAAATTTCTACCACCGTTGCATCTTGCTCTGTAACGCTTTAGTAGGTGTGTCACACTACCCAGAGAATGCCGCCTCGCGCTCAGTCTCCAGTATGCCATTTGAAGTCCAGGCATCGCAAAGGCCGGCGCAGGTTTTACGACGTGTAAAACGGAAAAACACTGTACTGAAAAGATATAATGAGCAAAGGAACAGAGAGATAATAATATCCCTGGTGTAATATGCAGTGCAAAAAAACATCATTGGGCATGCTCAGATGTTGCTACTAATTTGTCATATCCGTATGTAGAATATAGGTTACGTGAGACGCACTCCATCCGTCAGTGTTAATGAACCACACCGTAGAACATTACCGCTCCCTCATGGTCCCTCTGTCGAAAGGATTCCATTCATTCACGACCTGTTTGTTGCTGTGAAGAATACTTAGAGAATTTCATAAGCTCTTAATTAGAAAATGAATTTAGCAAACACTACCAGCCATTCAAATAAGGATAAAACGCGTGTTGTATCATACACCAGAAAAACAAATTTTCTGAGCTACGAGTATCAGCTTTGTCATGCTATCATTACACGCATCAGCAGTATTAAGGACCTGGGTGTTTTCTTTGATTCAAAGTTACATTTTCACACACATGTTAATTACATATTTTTTGAATGCATGAAGCTTTTAGGCCTTATTCGCTCCATTACTTACAGGATTTCCTCCCTGCATGATTTCTGCATATACTATATTTTACATTAGTCAGGTCCAAGTTGGAATATGCCTCAGTAGTTTGGAACTCCATCACCTCGACTGATACCAATAGGCTTGAGCGGATCCAGCAGAAGTTTGCGTCCGTCTGTTTTTATCGTTTTTCCCCTCATATTTCATATAATTATCCTGATGCTTTAGAGAAATTTAGCCTACAATCTTTACATGGACGGAGACATCACCTTGATGCACTTTTTCTTGTTCAGGTCTTTCATGGTCTTAAATCCTGCGCTTCTCTTTTGGAAAATGTTAGCCTTCGTCTTCCTCCCAGCAATATTAGGGACTTCTCATTGTTTCGTGTTTGTCCCTCTAATAAACACTATCCTTCTGCTCGGTGCGCCTATGCTGCCAACGCGGTGTGTAAAGACCTCGACATATTTGCAATCGGAACAGTTTCTGTCAATCATATTTCGCATGTAAATGAGCAAAAAGTTGGAATCAATTAATATATTTATACACTGCATTAAAACTTGAATTGTTTTATATTTTATTGCTGCCATGTCTATTCCAATGAAATTGAAATTGTATATATTTTAATTTTCTCAGTACTCAATGATAGGATTGATTTACGTTGATAGTTATTATTATTATAATTATTGAGTTATTGTTATTATTATCATTATTATTATTACTATTATTATTATTTGTATTAATTTCGTTATTATTATTATTGTATGCTTCTCTATTTGAAACTCAAATTCTCACATTGTGGCTCTGTCTGTGTATGTTTGCTTCTGTATCTTATTCATGCTAACTGCGTAATTAATATAACTATCATTTTTGTATTTTGTTTTTAATTATTTTTGTGTATATCACTATTCGTGCTAGCTTTGTAATTGGCCTCTGTGCTGTTAAGTTTGCACGTAAATAAAAATGAATTGAATTGAATTATTGCTGTTGGTTGTTTGTTTACTTGTCTGCATTAATTCGTTTTTCCTCGAGTGCTTGCCTGTAATTTGTCTTTGACTTTATGTAATTACTTGTATCTACACTGTGCTGTGTCTGTAATTGGCCTTGCGGCTGTTGACTCGGCACATAAATAATAAAGAATTGAATTGAATTATCATCATCATGGCATAAGCATTGGAAATATACTTATTTAATTTTTCTCACCTGTTAACCTAACTTTAATTTTCCTTGTATGTGTTATTATTTTATTGCCATTATAGACTGTCATACTTTGTATTTTGTTTTCTATTAATTGTTTTTGGGTATGTCTATGTACTTGTGCTATCTTTGTAATTGGCCTCTGTGCTGCTAAGTTTTCAGGTTCAATACATGCATGTTAATTGAAATCTTGATTTCACAATGTTCATCAAGGACTATAAGGCGTAAGAAGGAATGAATGGAATCTTTGCCAGTGGAAACCGTAGCTAGAAATGAAAGTAATTAAAATTTTCCCCAAGAAATTTGGATAGAGCTGAAGAGAGAAACATGGGCTCCAAAGTCTTGAAATATGCGTACAAGATACAAACTATGTTTTAGTCTTGGAATATTTTGTAAGCGCCTCTCCCAGCAGCAAGTACACAGAATTTTGTAAGGTCGACTTTTATGTCTTAACAATTCTGGATTGGTCTAAGATGAGCTGACAAGAACACACTTTTTCCATTCTGAACGCTCGCTCCACCTCTTCTTCTTCCATTACCATCCGAGCTGACTGTTTGAAAGAACCACGTATAGTGGAGTTGAAAAAGGGTGCTCTCCTACTTGCAGTGTTCTGTGCTTGACAGGAAAGAAAATCACATGCGACCCGCAATTTGACTTTCGTCGTTTGGAATGTTTCACTTCCAAACCAATTAACAAACCCGGGACAAACTATGGTACGAAAGGTTTCATGTTTCAAGAAAGTAAAAAATGATTAAGTAAGAGTCACTCTCACTTCAGCAAAACGAAGCTCGAGATATAACTGCATAAGAAATTAACTGAAAATTTAAAGAAAAGACTAATCGGACATTCAAATTCCTTTCAAACACTCGCACTTACAGTGGAAAATGCAGTCTAGAACTCAGTGGCGGTAATTTTAACAGGACAAGGTTGCATGAGCCCGAAGTTACGAACATAAACATACGTACAATGCAACAGCATTACTGTATGACATAATTCATTCTTGAATAGTTACTGGGTTCACATCTGGCAACTAAAGTCCCGCTACGTAATATGAAGGTTCACCTGTCCGAAACTGATTCAATCCGTCCTGCATTTCACACACTACTTACTTCAGCTTCGTTTCAATATTATCCTGCTTCCCTTCTCGTGAGGTACTCTGCTAAGATGCTGTATGCACTCCTCATTTCAACCGTCTCATGCCCCTTCATTTTATCACCCTGAAATACTATGCTCGGTGAACGAAGGCCTACAAAGAAGACATCTGCCCAACAGATGAAGTTAGTAGACAGCCTGTCACTTGTAGAATTTATCCATAATGAATAACTTAATGAAAGCTGAAAGGACGTTTAAACCTTGTGGATGGTGGTTTGATGTATTATTTAACCTATTAATTTGATTTCACAACGTTCGAATTTATTGAAACCACAAACGACCTAACTCCATGGAACTAAGTTCCTCTTCGAGAGCCACTAGTTGCTCAGCTACCCAAGAATTTCCCAATAGCTTACGGTAACCAAAGGCTCATTGCCATGCTCACAGGAACCCTCCACTGATCCCGGCCCTAAGCCAAATTAACCGAGCGCATTCCATTCCATCCTAATT
Organism: Cryptotermes secundus; assembly: GCF_002891405.2. Classification (NCBI taxonomy): domain Eukaryota; kingdom Metazoa; phylum Arthropoda; class Insecta; order Blattodea; family Kalotermitidae; genus Cryptotermes; species Cryptotermes secundus. The sequence continues at coordinate 344,198 of NW_019730587.1, read as the reverse complement.
CCCTATCATCATTTATTTTATTATCCTGCCTTCTATGCCTGGGTCTTCCTACTGGCTTCCTTCCTTCCGGTTCTCCGACTCTTCCTTGTGCGTGCTACATGACCTGACCGTCTTATCCACCTTGAACTGATCATTCCAATTATACTTGGAGGGAAGTAGAATGAAGACCACTGATCCACTGCTTGTACTTGTTATGTACGCAGCACTACTATTGAGAATATATTATTTCCAAATTCACCCACAAGGATGTCTTATATTATTGAGTAATAAATTTGTTTACGATGAGCCAGTTTGAAATTAGGTCAGCCAGTCAGCCAGTATACGGGGCGGAAGGCCGCACACCGACCGGTTCTCACGGTCTCTTCGCTTGCGGATTTCTTATATTTTTCCTTCTATCCTGAAGATGGAGGCGATACCTTCCTCCGAAACGTCGGTTAACACCACATATACATGGTTCCAAATCCCAGAAGACTGCTTTCTTCATAGTCACTGCCGTGAAAGCCTCAAATCTTACAAAATGACGGAATATTTGTGTCCCGATAAGAAATCAACACATCACAGTTAATATTAACATTTAGTTAACAAAGTCCCCCTCGCTACTGATATTAATGGTTTCCCTTCTAATAAATTTCATGTAGAGTAGCAGCAGGCTTCGCCTTTTGCATGGAGGAGGGCGAGACAGGATTGTCACGGATGAAAGCCGTCTGAGGCTGATGAAATTGAAGCAAGCAGAGCATTTAATTAAAATATCTTCAGTTATAACACAGCTCCTAATATGTGAGACGGAAATACAGCTAACGTTTTAATTACAAAATAATTAAGTGCTAACAAGAATGCACACTCTGTTATACAGGCTTCAAACCAGGGGGTTTCTTTTTCACCTTAATTTGATATTGCTAAGAATTTTAATTTCCGCTTCTGACACATCAACTGTGTTCAAGCGTGCAGCGTCTATCGGGGTGGGTTCATTACAATTCCTTTGACAGTGCATACGTTTCGGAATTTGGAGAAGAACAAAGGCCCATCTAGTTCACAGAATGAAGCCGTGTCTCTACAACATTCACATTTACAGCTTAGATATCTTTCTTGGGAAATTTTATTTATAAAACTGAGATGGACAAATTATGTGGGTGTTTGTCAGGAGGTTTAGTTTCATACTTCATAGACTAGGAAAAGTAGGCAAAAGTTCAGAACTCTTGAAACTTGAAGTACTGACCATCATAAGATTCTCTACTCCGCAACGATAAGCAACAGTATTCATTATACACATTTTAAACAAAATTACTGATAAGTAAAGAGTACTTAAACACTGTTTGATTCATTTTTAGTGGCTCTGTGCAGTTAGGAGAAACTGATGTTTCTTTTGCCAACCTCCAGCTAACAAAAGTATAAACTCTTGCTGATTTATAATTTCTTAATTTTAATTGTTTAATTCTTTCGGCCCTGCCTCCTTATATGTAAGGACATATTTCCGAAGAATATTGACTTTTTAAAGTCCCATTTAAATTGATGTGATGCTGCAGCATTCTGTCGCACGTCACTTATTTTCACTTCTTATTCACCGTATCACGTGCAAAATTGAGTTAAAATCTTAACATATACAGTCTTCAACTCTAAGAATTTCACACAAGTTTGCATATGAGACTGTTTAAATTAGTTTTTATTTTCAAGAGGTGTACTTTATCGACGTTACCACGAGACACACAAAAACAAATTAATACTGAATTTTTAATTCGGACCGAATTTGAAAGTTTTTCATTTGAAATTGTGTAATTTTTTACTCTGCTTCCAGATACACGAACAAACATTGCAACGGCATATTTTAATTTTGATTGAAGCGAACGTTTTTAAAATTCTAGCTGATGAAATTTTCTGCTGTATTTTGCTCCCGGTTACGTGTAGCTACGCAGTGATGGGCAAGTCGGACGGGTCTAGAAAGGACGCAAATGTTGAATGTTGATACTTTGTGCGGCTTCTATTGGTGTCGATTATTTTTCAGTAAAAATTATTCCCTAATCCCCCTTTTATTCTTTCAAATTGCACTGCAGATTAACATTAAGGACGCTGCCCGTTTCAGTCTCAGCTGATGGGAATGTTTACACGTCGTTAATGTAATATATGCTGGTATTAGAAATTTAAAAGATAGTGGGTTATGTGTACTTGCTGTACTGCTAATGTTCTCGGTGTACATAGTATTGTACGCGTCAGAAATAATAAAAGTATTAGCAACAAAATTTGGTGATTTGACCGGCGCATTAGTAATTCCTCACACCTTAGAAGTACGGGAAACAATTTCTAATTCTAATTAGGTAGAATACGTAAGGTTACTGTGGTTTGATTTTACTGAAATTATTAGAAAACTTACGAGTATTACTAATTTGCATGTATTGGATTTCCAGATATTATTGTTAATGTTTCCGGGATCGAATATCTGCCTCCCTATATTTGCCAAGATTTGAATGGTTGTCCTCAATATGCTTTGTCAAAATATTCCTAGATTTCATATGTGAAAATACTTTTCGGTACAAAATTGGTCTTTTCTTGTAAGATTTGAGGCTGCTTTTACCGTTCTCACGGTCTTGTCGCTTGCAGATTTCTTATACTTTTTCTTCTACCCTGAAGATGGAGGCGATACGTTCCTCCGAAACGTCGGTTAACACCACTTATACACGGTGCCAAATCCCAGAAGACTGCTTTCTTCGGTCCTTTTCTTGATTGAAAATAATTTTCATGGCTTTCTAGACATACGAATCCATGTAACAAAGTGGTATACCTGCCTGCCCGCATGTTCGTATTCGCTGCAGGTACCTAGATCCAACGCTACTAAAACACTACCTCTACAAAATGGCGCAGAGGCCTTCAGGATATCCCTGTGTTATTAATAGAAGCTCTCTCATACTCGAACCCATACAATTTTCGGAATCTGTTAAACTTGCACTATCACATAGGGGAATTTGGAAACGACTATTGCAAGAATTATTGTTCCAACATGAGATCGTCTTCTGCTTCTTTTCCAATTCAATAATTAGGTCGCCGACCTGTTGTGACCTCTGTGAATTCCACCTTCTACGTGGTCTGCCAGGTTTGATACGAATGGGTGCACAGGAACTTTCAGTACCATAAAATAGCAAGAACTTCTTTCTAGAACTATGCGCCTACTTTTCTTAGATACGACATAGATAACATAAAGAAGACGCGACCACCAATTCTATTTTCGCACTTATATTTGTTGCCACCGTTGCCTAGCAACGATAGACGAGAAGCAGATAGACACAGACATAGGAAGCCTAATTTTATTTTTTATTTTCACAATTAAGAAATTAAACTGAAAATATTCTGCACTCTGTAGCCAAAGTTAAAGTTGTTAATAAATATATTTGAAGTGAATATTTTTTTAATTCGCTTAGTGGGGGGTGGAGTCCAACTGGGTCCACTCGACACGGCGGCCACTGATTGGCCTATTGTAGCCTGCCCCGGGAGATTATGACGATGGTGAATTTGGTGGAATGAAGATTGGCAGGGGAATCCGAAGTACTCGGAAAAAACCCGTCCCAGCGCCACTTTATCCACCACAAATCCCACTTGACCAGATCGAACCCGGGCCGCCGCGGTGGGAAGCCAGCGACTAACCGCGTGAGCTATGGCGCGGCCGCAAGTGAATAATTAGTAAATATATACATTTAAGCTGTTACGTACATAAAATTATATACTTCAGTACCGAAAGCAAAAGCAAACTACACAGTTAAATACATTATACGTAAAATAAGTAAATAAATAAGTAAAATACATTAAACATAATACATAAACTTTGTAAGAAAATGAACACACCACGTGAATTAAATAAGTAAATATAATATAAGGAATGCGTCATTTATAAATGAGTACATAAGTACTTCTGTCTACATTGGTCACGCCTAATTTAATTAGGTCGAAACAAAGAAACTGCGGTATCGCATGACAGCAGTCGGCCGGGTGACATTTACAGGTATCCTCGGAAAACAAGACAATTATCTCGCACAATTCCTCATAGTTTTGTCCTGTGTCAGTTGCCGTTTCAGAAGCATAGTGCAAGTTTGTGACTTTCACATCAAAGACGGGGCTATACGTATAAAGCGATGTGACACATTTTAAATTCCCGAAATTTACAAACGTAAATTTATTTGCTCCTTTGGATTTCTTCTTTCTACTTCAAAGTCTTTATTTTTTCCCAATTAATGTATTAATGTATTTCATGTTTTCTTCTTCCCTGTCAGTTTATTATGTTCCGAAATTCAAATAAATACCCTTAAGAACGATATTTTATAAAAATGACATCATTCAGAAGTGCAGAAACGCGTGCTGAACATGAGCATCTGTAAGGTGGTACCGAAGTGAAATTAGAAATTTTAAAGTATTTGAACCAGAATTTTGAAAGTTTTGATACTAACTCCGCCGAATATAATCAGCATCTAGGCTTACTAACACATTACATAGAGAATAAAGCATTTCCAAATTTTGTATTTCCTTTCAGAAACTTAAATATATTTGAACGGTAAAATGTTTTCACTATTCTGCTTCTGTACTTGTCATGTCATCATGAATACATTCTCGAATGGATTTACCCGTAAATGTATTTGTTTATATTTAGCGCAATATTTTATTGTCAGACACAAAGACAAAAGTTGCTTCACGCCCGCAGACGGTATTACTGTGCAGACTGTGTCTGCTTTTACCGGTTCTCACGGTCTCTTTGCTTGCAGACTTCTTACATATTTTTTCTTCTACCCTGAAGATAGAGGCGATACGTTCCTCCGAAACGTCGGTTAACACCACATATACACGGTGCCAAATCCCAGAAGACTGCTTTCTTCAACATTAGTCTAAATTATGCATGCACATATGCAGAAACGCGCAGTTATTAACAATGGTGACCGAATAAGCTGTTTGGAGGAGGATAGGGGCTTCAACTTGACGGAGTAAATCATTAGGCCGCTGGCTTTTGCTTTTCACAAACCTGTCGCATAGCAACGGAGGGCAGGAAAATACGCGACTACTGCTTGGCAGAAGCACTACTGCAGATATATACTGGCCTGACATGGCACATGTGTAAATACAGAAGACTGAGGAGCGAGACGGAAGAACGTATGTTCATGTTACCTTGCTATTCTGGTTCGCCTCATAATAACTACAGTACTCGTACATTCTCATATTTACAGACAATATCGTATTTATACGTCATATAATCTCTGTAATAGTTCGGTGTCGGATGGATGAAATGCTTCTGTCGTGATTTTTTTAATAAAATCAGTAATAAAAACGCTCTTTTAATATACTTATTTCCATGTTGTCATGTTGCAGCAAGTCAAAATGTAACAACATCAAGTTTTCAGTCTCTGTTTTTCGAACAGAATCGCTTTCAGTACGACCTCCTGTATCAGAATTTCATTAGAGTGACATTCCATAGCAGGAAGCGAGCATAAAATCACCCCGCTGCAGTACAGTTAGTTTCACTGTGTATAACCTCAACATGTACAGGTCGGTAGTCCGTTTAATATACATGACTTATGTATTTCATATTAAAAAGCAATTCTGCGCCTAATGAAGGTTCCCAGGAATCGTTTTCCTCTCTCAATCCATCTCTCTTTCTCACTCTCACATGTAAACACTGTCTGTCCTCCTCTTTGCTAATGGCTGTACACATTTCGTGACGTCACTCACTGTCCATCTCGCAATTCGTGAATATGATGGAACTGTTGCTACAGCGTCCTACGTTAGGCCAGCGCACACAGAAATGTTTAGTTGGCCGACAGTTGTGCACGTCGCCGAGAAACATTGCGTTTAATGGGAGTGCGCACACATCACGATAGTTGTTTCAACAGTCTGTGAGCAGTTGGGTTCTACCTCAACGGCCCGCCGACCCAACTCTTGTTCATAACGCCAGTGTACCTGAGCTGCTGTGGGAGTGCGCGCACATACTACTGGAAATCGGCCACGATTTGACCTTCAGTCAACAAGTTGTATCTTTTCCTGCCTGTCTTCGCGCTCGCTCTAGTTCCTCTGGTTGCAACATGTGGGATCAAAGCATCGAAAAGCTTGTAGAAGCGGAGAAGTGGCCAGGTCTTTATTAAAATCACTCAAATAATATTCTGATACTAATCATAAGAAGGCGTTGTGGGAAGAGGTGTGTACCGCTCTGATTGAAAATTGGAATGGTCTGGCACCTGAAGAGAAAAGAACTGAAGGTAATTATTATCTGTACATTTTTTCCCTTGGCACTACAGCCCCAGTGGGTCTAGGCCTACCTCCATGAACTTCTCCGTTCACTTCGGTTTTTCTAGATCTTACACATTCGGTAGGACTCCTTTGGTGAGTGATCAGCTCGTCGCAAGGCCTCTACCTGTACACAAACACAGATAAGGCACACACACAAACTAAACATCCATGGCCTGAGTGGGATATCTGTACTTTATAATCTTCATAAATTACATACAGAGCCGTTTACAATACTTCAAGACAATATACTTCTGTTAAATATTTCAATTATATATATATAGTACAATTATTTATTTGAAAAGTTGTCTCTAATATATTGCATGTACAGTAGTTTTAGCATTATCAATTTTTATTTCGTTGACAATTCTTACTGAAGTGTAATGAGTCTAATAACTTACATACCTTTAATGTTATGTAAGAGAAAAGTACTGTTTTGGGTGAACTTGTCGCTGTGCGTCACACCTTCACGAACTACGGAGAAGTGGCGGTAGTTACCAGATATTCTTATCAGGCCACATCCAGGGCCATGCCACAGATTCTGATACTGACAGCGCGTTACATAAAAAAGAAAGAAATCCTTGCATTCTAAACTCTGGCACCAGCCGCAACTGAGAGGTCAGCTTCACGCCCCGGCTCCCCTAAACCTGTTAACTCACAGGACAAGAGGCTGTGTAGGCGTGATAGCCCATGTAGACGCTGTGCCCCACCAGGGAGCTGAAACGGTCCCTTCACTTTGCCTCCATACCGACTGCTTCCAATTATGGTAACAGCCAGATGAGGGTTCATTGCCACGCTAAAGAAAGTGGCTGTTGTGTCACTACAAACACAAACAGTGCAACACGCTGTTCAATCAGGAGCAGTCGGACATGATATTGAGCAATATCCTGCGAGTAATGAAGCAGAAGACGGAACAGGAGTCCGTATAGCGGCGGGCTACGGGCCAATGTCCCCGGTTCGATTCCCGGCGAGACAATATTTCTCTCTTCTCCATAGCGTCCAGCTCGGCTCTGAAGCTCACTCAGCCTCCTATCCTGGGGTCAAGTGACCGGGGCGCGAAGCTGACCACTCACCTCTGTCTAGTGCCGATGTCAAAAATGTTGGAGCTATACCTCCGCCCCCAACATGCCTTCATGGCATAATGCTGAAGTAACTAGGCACAGGGACAATCTTCATGTTTTCACCAGAAGCACGATAATAGTAAAAGCTAATAACCCTTAGGATACTCTTGCAGATTCTTCGAACAAACACAGNCCCAGAAGACGACTTTCTTCAAACACAGTTGTTGTTCATAACTTCGTCGGCAGAAGTAAGGAAGCAGCAAAGAGTTTCCATGATACTGGGAATGGACACAATGTCTCTGGGATGTCGGTGTATGAATTGACAAGTCTAAACGTTTTTCTCATAGTTGCACAGTATACACAGAAGAACCTGAAGAACTGAAGGTCGTTAGCTGAAGACTAATGATATGACAACAACAGTGAACACTGAAACACTTTGAAAGTTGTACTTAAACTCAACTCTGAACCGAAACTAAAAACTCCCAAAGTCTAAGTCAAAGTCACAATCGGGAAGTCTTGGGTCTGACAGTTACGGTCTTGTTTTACTGGGGCGCCCTCTCTGACGAGAGGACGGGTATGTCTTTTGTATATGCTACTGGCCCTTACCAGTGCAGTCTTTCTCGGGTCCGAGTCCCTTGGGACTTTCGACCATATTTTACTGTCTCGGATTTGGGACTTCCCTTTTCATAGCCTCCAACGACTCACCGGGTTACGGTAGAGGTATTCGACCCCGCTTCCCACCGGCCCTTTACTCAGCCGTTGGTAAGCATCGAATGGTTCCCAGCTTGTGATTGGCTATCATTCTTGCTATGTGACTCTAACGTTTGTTTGAATGTGGGCAGTTCTCATAAGATAAGAGAGGTCGGTATTCGCGATCTACATTCAACAGGGGAAGATACATTCTCCCTGATCTCAACAGGAGTAGGTAGACCCTGGAGCGATCTTCTGCGGAGCTGATGAAATCCCAAGGGAGCCACTGGGATTCAAACACGCTACTCTTTGGCTTTCAGGTTAGAGTCTCTGAATCTGTATGCAATGGCTCAAACAGGCTTCAGTGAGACCGATTCCCTGTAAGTGCAAGACAGGCACTACAGCCCTCATTTGGGCCTAGGGCTACCTCCATGAAACTCTCCGTTTCACTTCGGTTTTATTAGATCTTAGACATACGGTAGGACTCCTTGGGCGGGTGATCAGCTCGTCGCAAGGCCTCTACCTGTACACAAACACAGAAAAACGCACACAAACATCCATGCCTTGAGTGGGATTCGAACCCACGATCCCGGCTTCCGAGCTGCCTTAGACCGCTCGGCTACCGTGACCGGCCTACACCTTATTACCACGCCCAAATTACTTATCTTAATTACCAGTGTAGTTATAAATCTCATCTATAATTTCTCTGCAGCCGAAACAAGTTTTCTCAGCAGGTGCAATGCCTTCCGGTATTCAAGAGTGACGCTCAAATAGCTTAGTTTTGTAAACTGTCCAGTGCGGAAAGACGCGCATGCGGATCGAGCAGGTAAGTTTACTGAAGGGAGGGGTCGCGCAAGGCATTATGTCGATACTGACTGAAGCATCAGTTATTCCGCATCAGGGGCTGATATTCTAGCCCCCCAGAACCAAAGAAAGAAAGAAGGGCGAAATTCATATACTCCTAAATTTTACAGGAAAAGTGATAAATATTTGACAGTGTTCACAGACATAGATCAGAAACGTGGACACTAAGGAATAATTGGAAACAAATATAAAGCGAAAACAAGAGACTGGATCACGCTACGGAGACAGTAATTAGACAAGAGCTGTAACGTTTTATGCTCAGTACGAGGTGCCAACAGCGGTGACAACGAGAAGCAGATTCAGTTAGGTTCCAACGTTTCAGGTGAGGGAACAAGCAAAGTTATGTCTGCCACATGCCTGCTTGCTGCTTATTTTTGTTTCGTTGTTTACGCACATTTTTGCACCTGAAGAAGCAGGCGATATTTCTCCGAAACAATGATCTTACTCCTAATTACAATGAATAACACCCCAGAAGAACATACTATTCACTGGGTTATTTAATTTGGATGATAGAGTTTTAAAGAAATTAATGACCGTGGATATTCGTTGCGCTGACCACGCGACACCCTCTATCCGCTAAAGTTGGCACTAACTTCGCCGACAAGAGGCGGTCGCTCTGTCGGTATAGTTCGCTTGCGGATTCAAGTCATGGAGTTTAGGCTGGACAGAGTTATGAAGAAAATTTTTAAGGAAAATATCGTATGTCTAGAAGTGAAGAAAAATATTTTCATTTAAAAATCTTAATATACGTGTATAGTCCAGGAAGACGTGCAGTGCAAGAGAGGCCAGACCAATCAACTCTTAAAGAAGGCGGGCTGGCTCATATACTTGGCTGGATGATGATGATGATGATGATGATGCCTACTGGCATTCTGTATCCCGTACCACTATCCTGAGAGTTACTGGAGTCCTGGACATCTGGTTTCGAATCTTCCCACTTATTGAAAGCAAGGATGACATGTGACCATCCCACTGTTAATGAAGAGTCCCTCTGTCACTCAACCATCCGAGTACACCAGGTAATAGTGTGGTTCAGGCCATTTGAATTCACGTCACTCGCCTGTCACAGGCTGTCACCCTGAAATTAGTGGCCATGGAACTGAAGATATCACCCGGGACAAAGCTCGCGTCAGGCCCTCACGGCTGCATCGACAAGATCATGGGACCATCTAAATTTTTCTTCCTCAAATTGAGTTTAATATAACCAACAGCTCCAACATAACGCGTACAATAAATCTTAACTGCCTTTTTATTCTTACTGAAATGCCAAGTGTAGTGAAAAAAAAAAAATCTGCTTTACACCTGCGTAATTTTAGCCCGGGGAATGCCTAATCTGATACTGTCCTTGATATCTGGATAATGTTCATGAGAGCTACATAACACGTTTCTATAGCAAATCATATGTAATCAGCGTAATTATGTAATATATTGTAGCGCCATTAAATGCTCTTTATTTAAGCTTCGTCCATCCTTACTATCCTAAAGCACGAAAATGATTTTGTTCTAACTCTGTACAGAAATCGTGAGTAGGTAATCTTACCTATAAAGTTCATGGCATGTGTTCTCATTACAACAAATTCGGGAAGCCGGTATAGCGACTGGTTAGTGGCTGGACGGTCGAGGTTTCGGAATTAGAGTCCCGGCAGGACAAAATTTTCTTCTCTTCAAGTTGTGCAGACCGGTTCTCGGTCCCACCGAGTCACCTGTGCAATGGGTACCGGTGGCTTTTTCCTCAGAGGTAAAGCGGCCGGGGAGTGTGGCTGACCAATCACCTCAAACTAGTACCGAGGTCAAGAATAAGTAGATATATACACCCACTCCCACATACGTCTTGATGGTGTTGTAATAGGTTAAGCAAAGGCATAAATTTTCCGTTTTTATTATACGAAATTCAAATTTGGGGCAACAAACTGGTAAAAGTAAGATGATTCTGCAAGTTCCTCTCTCGTGTGATATGATATCACGTATTCTGTAACATCGTTGAGGGGGAAAGTGCCTCCTGAAGATGGAGGCAGCAAGTTCCCCTAAACGTTTGTAACGATCCACCAAACCATAGGGCGTCACAACCCACACTGCAGTAATGTCAACACCTTGAGAGCGTCACTTCTGGTAAGAGTCGTGATACTTCCTACGCATCCAAATAGCACCTTCTTGCAGGCTGCGACTTCCTGTTGAGAGCCTCTTCATAAACATGGACATTGTTACGGCAGAGGCCTTGCGACGAGCTGATCACCAGTCCAAGGAGCCCTACCGTCTGTGACATAATCAAGAAACCGAGAAATCAGCCCTATGCTCCAAAGTGGGGGCAAAGACGAAGAAAAAACGAGAAACTTACATTTCTACAAAGGAAAATAAAACTTCGCCACTTGAGTCGGAATGTCAAAAGTTCGTGGAAGCATCTGTGAAGTACACCGAGGCCCTGACTGACAAACGCCGCGCGAGTGTAAAACGCACTGTAGTTTCATAACTAGGTTGAGAACCACGAAATTCATTCAGAATTACGACACATAGAACCCGTCGGAGCGGG